>NC_068941.1:19280000-19500000 GCF_026419915.1 Harpia harpyja | reverse complement strand
AAAGCATTTTATGAAATGATACTCCCATTTAGATGATCACAATTTATGGCTATTTCTAGCTCTTAAACAACCCCAACTTTGTTCAGTCCAAAATAGGGAGCCTTCCTAGCATGAGTGAACCACACCATGCTTTTGAAGTTATGACAAAATGACAAGAATATACATTTTGGAATAATTTCTTGCTAAAAGCCCATGCGCCAAGAAATGCCTCTCAGCCCAGCTGTTTTGTGGATCCACAAAAGTAGAAGCTCTTGGGCAACAACTGTAAACATGTTATTTATAGTCAGAAACAACCTCACATAGTTTTCCTTATGGCGCTGTATGGGACGTATGGAAACAGCAGCTTCTTGAAAAAGGAAAATGCTTTTAAAAACATACAGAAACATGTAAGAAACAAATGGGTTCCCAGACAGTTCTAAGTTCCAGCTGTCTTCCTTGTTTGTTCCTGTGCTTGGACTAGGACTCTCTATAGCATACATGTCATTGGGAGGGATTCACCTCTGCAAAATTCAGATGTTTGTGCAACTCCTAACTGTCCAGGTGCCTTTTAGAGTCAGTGAAGAGACACTTCCATGTAGTGATTTGTCTGAAACGTTTTAAGTGACTGACTTCAGTTCCCCCCAGCCAGTCACTGGTAGCAGGTACTCACTCAAAGGCCAGCTAAGAAGAATTTGATCATTTTTGTCTGAGCAGAGCTCTGGCAGGCCCTGAGGACACCTGGAGCCTTAACTGCCCCAAGCAGGCTCACCTGCCCTGACCCCATACTTTCTGCCCATGGGCTTGGGACTCCTATTTAAGCTCAAATCAGGAGATGTGACTGTTTTCTGATGTGTCTTGTGTTCCTTACTTGGGTGCCTTGTTGGTGAAGCTTTTTTGAAGATCTCTGGGCTGTGGCTGACCTTAACTGCTGTCACCAACCTGCTCTGCTCTCTTCTTTTGAGTGCTGTTGTCTTCTCTGACTCCTGGATTGCTTGACCCTGGGGTGTGTGCAGCCTTGCTCCTGCTGCTCTAACAGGTACTGCTAAATATGTTGCTAATATAATTTTCTGTTGAGTTAATAAGAGTTAAAAATGTTTAGAATCTCATGGACAATATTTGGCATTGCTGAATTTCTAGAGCTTTTATGTTTTATTTAGGCTTGAGAAAAGAGACAAATGTAAATAGCATTCAAAACATCTGAGGAATTATTACACAAAGATTGTGCAGCCACAGCTTTAGTTCAAGTGTCTCTGCTAGTTAATATATAATTATACTGAGCTTTTTCAGTCATGCAGAGCAATGCTGGCACAGTCATCCTGTTGTGAAGTTGCTGTAGGTTCCTTAGACCCATGACTGCAACTCCTTTTCTCTATTAAAACTGCTAACAGAGCTTCAGGTGGTGATACAGATGCCATTTATTTATCCACGAAGTAGATGAACATTTTTGTTCATGTGATACTTCTGAACAGTTTCTAAATGGCATTATCATGCTGTGTGTGGTAACAGGAAGACTTCTTATTGCCTGAATTCAGTTTGACTCAGTATAGCCTACATGTTTCATCACACCAGCACATAGTCTTCATGCCCAAGGGGATCCGTGAGTAAGATCTCCTTTGCTTGCACAGTGTGTCATCTCCCAGGGAGCTCCACCTCTTGGGAAGGTGAGCTAGAAAATGCTGTCATTCATTGTCTTCATTATGTTTAATCTCCAGCACAGTTTATGACTGTCCTAGGGGTATTTTGCTTTGTCCAAGTTTGTGCTGCAAATGATAGAGCCTTCCTCACATTTTATTAACTAGAGGTTATATCTTTGGCAGAGTTTCTGACTGAAAGAAGGAGCACCTGAACGTCTGTCCTGATGACAGCCTGAAAAGTGCCCTGGGCACTGACTGTGTGTGCACTCACCATTGGAGAGCCAGAGTCTACCTGACTGCTCTGTGCTCCAGGCTCTGTCCTGCAATGCACCAGTCTTTACTTGTTACCTGCTGCTCAGCTAGTGAGGACTATGACCAAGACTTCCTCAGACTGAAATATCTCATGAAAGCTGTGTGCTAATAAACAGTACATGTTCTTAAGGCATTCTTCTTAAAGCATCCTGTGTGGATTGCTTGGCTATTTCATAAACTAAATATTTTCAGTGTTTTCCTATGATCTTACCTATTTGATCAGGTTATGGTTATTTACCTTGTAAATAAAATCTAATAGCAATGGTCTGCTTATTGATTTGTAGGTGCAGCTTGATATTTTGTGTATTTGAATATCCTAAGAGGCATTTCTCTCTAAGAACAGGGATGCACACACCCCTGACGCAAACAGACAAGTAGGCCCGTGTGTCAGCCTTCTTGGCCATGAAGGTTGTGACTCTTCCGAGTAACAGAAAGAGCAGTCAGTTTTAGTATTACAAGATAGAGCCATAGAAGCCATCCACTCCATTAAATAAACAATCTCCCTGTTGGGAAAATGCCTGGGTGGGGGTTTTTTTGGTTGTGGTTTTTTGGGGGGTGGTTGGGTGGTGTTGTGGTTTAACCCCAGCTGCAACTAAGCACTACACAGCCACTTGCATACTCCCTGCACCCCCCACCCCCCCAGTGGGATGGGGGAGAGAAGTAAAAAAAAAAAGTAAAACTCGTGGGTTGAGATAAAGACAGTTTAATAGGACAGAAAAGGAAGGGAAAATAATAATAATAATAGAATATACAAAACAAGTGATGCACAATACAATTGCTCACCGCCTGCTGACCAGTGCCCAGCCAATCCCTGAGCCACGGTGCCTGTCAGCCAACTCTCCCCAGTTTATATACTGGGCATGATGTAATATGGTATGGCATACCCCTTTGGCTTGTTTGGGTCAGCTGTCCTTGCTGTGTCCCCTCCCAGTTTCTTGTGCACCCCCAGCCTCCACTGGCATGACAGTATGAGAAGCTGAAAAGTGCTTGACTTAGTGTAAGCACTGCTCAGCAACAACTAAAACGTCAGTGAGTTATCAATTTTGTTCTCATCCTAAATCCAAAACACAACAGTATACCCGCTACTAGGAAGAAAATGAACTTTATTCCAGCCAAAACCAGGATGAAGGTGTTCGGTGGGTGTTTTGGGGGGGGGGGGGGTTTGAGGTGGGGGGGTGTGGTTTGGTTTTTTTTATGTCCTGTAGTTTTGACTTTCTCCCCCTGCTTTGGAAGATCACAAATAGTTATGCATAGTGGGACCTTGCACAGGCAGAAAGTGTGTTATACAGAGAAATTGTATCTATGATTTTGTTGCTTATACTGCTGGTTATTTTGGATGAGTTTAGTAGAGTATTAGGTAGGGTCCCTTCATAGTTCAGTTACAACTTCAGATCTGATTTTGAAAAGATGATCTTTTTTTTTTTAAGTCCAAATGTTGCCAATTATTGGTGTCCCATTGCAAATTTTCTAATGCTGGATGTGTTCCATAATGCTTGAAGTAAAACAGTGGATTTGAAGAGCAGTGTTAAACTCAGATTTCACTTTTCAAAAAGTGATAACCATGTGAATTTTGAGGAAAAGCTTCAAAGTTAAGTAATTGGTTTTTTTTCTAGGACTTGAAAAATAGAAGAGAAGGGAGACAAACTGCTTTTCTACTGTTCTAAACCCTCATGCTTCTTTTTGGATAGACATTTTTTTTGAATGTTGCAGTTGAGTAATATTGAGAGCAATCTGAGACTGAATTATTAACTCTCATCTTTGAGTGACTTACTGGGAATCAAATGGATTACCTCCTGTGGAATGGCTCGTGAACCAATGGGGTTTACAGCAGAGCTTACCTCCCCTTCAAATTCACTTGGTTTTTTGGCTAACTTATGCTTATGTAGAGATTTTAGTTGACATACTTAAGATGCTGAAATGAATTTTCCGAGTGAGCCATAACATGCTGGTTTTGCTCTTGCTGAATGTGTGTCCTAGACATTTCAAAGGGTGTTTAAGAGTTATTAAGATATTAGACTGGTACAGTTTTTGGATAAAGTAGAAAAGAAACTTCTCAAACTGTATGTTAGAGAAATTAGTTTATCTGTTAGTAAATACAATGGCTGTGGCATCTTCTTTGGAAAAAGATAAATACGATTGTGCACACAGGGGATATCACTAGAAAGCAACTATGCCAAGTGTCATAGAATTAACTCCTCTACTCGGTGCCAGTAACACTTTGCCATGGAGTGTTTTGCATCCTTCACTCTCCCTAAACTCACACAAGTTAAATTGCTGTATATTGTTGTCCTGGTTTCAGCTGGGATAGAGTTAATTGTCTTCCTAGTAGCTGGTATAGTGCTATGTTTTCGAGTTTGGTATGAGAAGAATGTTGATAATACTGATGTTTTCAGTTGTTGCTCAGTAGTGTTTAGACTAAAGTCAAGGATTTTTCAGCTCCTCATGCCCAGCCAACAAGAAGGCTGGAGGGGCACAAGAAGTTGGGAGGGGACACAGCCAGGGCAGCTGACCCAAAGTGGCCAAAGGGGTATTCCATACCATGTGATGTCACATCTAGTATATAAACTGGGGGGAGTGGGGGTGGGGGGATCACTGCTCAGGGACTAATGCGGTGTTGGTCGGTGGGTGGTGAGCAATTGCATTGTGCATCACTTGCATATTCCAATCCTTTTATTATTACTGTTGTCATTTTATTAGTGTTACCATTATCATTGTTAGTTTCTTCTTTTCTGTTCTATTAAACCGTTCTTATCTCAACCCACGAGTTTTACTTTTTTTTTCCGATAAGGGGGAAGTAAGTGAGTGGCTGCGTGGTGCTTAGTTGCTGGCTGGGGTTAAACCACAACGGTTGTGTGGATCTCAAACCCAGTCCGCTCTGACAGTGATGTAATGTGCTTCTCGTGTCTATGTCTGAATAACTAACACGCTTACTTTTCAATGTATAAGATCAGGTTACCTGACCATCCAAGGGTATTTTTAATGCTTGCTAACTTTATAAAGCGGTTTAAATATTTAGTGAGGAGTCATTTGAGGCAGTAATACCAAATGAAAAAATTGTTACTGATCATAGGTTAAGATATTGGGGAAACTTAATGATCCGCTCAATGAGAAGAATTTAACTCACCGGTGGGGTGGTTGCTCTCCAAGGGGAGATGTGCCATCCTAATGCAGAAGGTGCATGAGCAGTGTGATTTGTGGAAACTCTGTGGATTCTCTTGTGCTTTTTGATTCTTAACTATCCTTTCCACCTCTGCTCTCTGGATGTAGTGTATCTCAATTCTTTCTTAGCACTGGTGAAATAAAGATTCATTACTGCTGAGGTCACCCCTTTCTACAATATCCTCTTCATCAACAAAGTAGTGCCCTAAGCCTGGGTTCACTGACTGCAACCGTATTTATAATGAAGACATGCTGAATAATTGTGTATTTACCAAGTTCCATTTAACCTCAAGGTTTGAGTCTTTCATCCTCGCAACTTGACTGATTTTTCTCTGCAAAGTGAAAAATCATGTGATTTTGCTACTCCTGTAGTGTTTCATTAGCAATGTAACTGTTCCCTTGCTGAGACCTGTTGTCTAAAACTAACAGCCATTAGGAAGGAGGCTCAGTTCATGGAGGCTTTTTTCCAGTGTGTTTGGTGCTGACAATAAATGCCTTTATGCAAAGAATAGAACAAGCGCATATACATTTTCTTACATGCCTCAGAGGGGCACCCTTTCATAGTGTATATATTACTAGGCTGTTTTGTAGGGTCAATGGAAAAGCAGAAGACTTTTCCAGATAATGTTTTGTATCCAGATAGGTTCTTCAAGCTGGGCTTTTTTGCCCTTTCAGTTAGGGAATGGACCTTAAATGTTTGCATAGTGACTGGAGCATCTTAAATCTATAGTGTTTTGCTCTTTAAATGGGGGCTGTATTAGACTAGATTCTTGGACAGCTGAGACACTGAGTTTGTTAGTGTTTAATAATGGCAAGGTCCTTATTTTAACGGAGGTGCAAAGAAAAAGAGCTACTTCTGCAGGTGTTGACCCCTCTAATGCTCTGTTCTGAAAACAGGTCTTATCCTCCCTTCTGAGAAACAGAGGAAATAATAAGGTAGTAGAAACCAATGCAGTCCCTTACCTCTGCTCCAAAGAGAAGGTGGGAAGGCCAAGGAAGCTTTAAGGAAGTTGTATAAATTGACTAAAACCAGCAGAGTAAGAGGCTGCTTAGATTTACAGATTAATTTCTTCTAAGAGTTTGGGGTTGTCTCAAACTTGCAAAGGGTTTTTGCTTCCCTGTGTGTGTTGCATATTTCTGGCCATTCTTGAGGCTTGTGCATCTGTATTCTCTTCCAGCTCCCAAACATCCTGGCTCTTTCTTCTCTCCTTTGCTTCATTAGTATGCTTTTCCATTGTCACTGCTTCAGGTAGAGGGAAGCTGAATGAACTTTACTCCTAATATTTCTGCCTTTAAAGATCCATTAATCCTGGCATAGCTTTCCAAAGTAGGTGGTAACGCTGATGTTTCTCTCCCAGCCTTCTCTCAGTAAGAAGCTGGTAACTGAGACAACAACTTGAGGACTAACAAGCTTATTTTTTAATTTCAGACCACTGGAAATGAGCCTGATGCTCATCGATATTTTTATTTACAATGATCAGCTGCATCATCCTTGAATATATTTGTCTTCAGAAAGCAAAAAATTGTCTCCTGGGCAGTGCGTATAGGTTTTGACCCTACTAGGCTACAGGTTAACTGAACAAAACCTAATAGCTTCTCCCACTGGTCAAGAGATCCCACTCTATAAACACAGACACAATGAACACAAAGCAGCACTGTGTGTGTAGCTATGCTCTGTTTCTGCTTCTTAAAGCAACAGCAAAAGAACTTGTCCCAAATGATGAAACTAATTTTACTGAGCTCTACTTAAAGTGGGGTCCTTATCTCACTCCCTAGTAAATAGGTTGCCATTGGTTATGTGAGTAGGAGCATTCTCAATGATATTCAGTGTGATTCCATGCCCCCCTGCCTTTAATTCATTCACTGAAGCCACAATTCAGTATTTCTGATGTCAGACTTAATTCCCATAGAGGCCATTGTGGCCTCAAAAGCATTGAACTGTGGCCTCACTGAATGAATCAGGCAGGAGAAATGGGGATAATCATCAGGAAAGTGTATATTTATACACGGATTGTTGTAATTGATAATAGCTGAAAGGCAAATGCAGGAGAAATACATAAGGGTTTTAATGAGGATTTTGAGTAGCAGTTCTCTAACCACACTGCAGGAGTAATTACTCATCAGAGCTATAACTCGGGGATTATCGTAATGTGGTTTTGTGAAAGTGAACAAGAACTCTTTAAAAAAACCTCACCCCTTTAATCAGTGTTTCCCTTTGACAGCAGGTGCTTTAGCCCTGCCAAGACATTTTTACTATGAAGTCAGTTCAGCATCAGAGATCTAAATGATGCATAGGATTTCATGGCTAGCTCTGTGGTTTAAATGTTATGACTGATCGGGGCAGAAGAAATGCCTTTTCATTTCACTGTGATAGTACAGGAAAGTCTCGTGTTGTGTGGAAAGAAACTACCATTTTTTTCTGTACCCTTTCCTCTTCACCACACATCTAAAGCTTTTCCTCCTACTGTTAAAACAGTTCAGTCTAAACAATAAAACACCATAGGCAGGCTGTACAAAGATCAGTCCAGTTCCCATGTTTATTAGCATGAGAGGTCTGGGTTTTAATAATGGCCAAAAGACAGGCTCTCCTTGCAGAGAAGGGGGGCATCAGCAGCCTTCAACCTTCAGGGGTCTGCCTACTCTAACAAATATCCCAGTGGTGGTATCAAGCTGTGTGGTTTAAAACTTCATCTTTCTTCTTGGACTGGCTGAAAGGACCAGATGGCAGAAGTGCTTCTTTTCACATAAGCTAGGTCTCAAACCAAGCTAAAGCTTGGGCTTTAGACTGCAGGGCATCATGCCCTCTGGGCATGCAGAGGGGATGTGGCCAAACCTTTAAGTACCCAAGGAGTGCTATGAACATCTAGGACAAGGGAGAGCTGCCTATGTGCTCTTGAGAAATAATGAGACTAAATAGAAAGAGGGAAAATTTGAGTTGCTTACCTGGCACAAAACATTCCTGTATGATATATTAGATGAGAAGCTGTCTCCTTAGTGATGTAGCTCATTATTTTCCCGACTGTGTAGATACGCTGTTCTGGCTGGTATAGGGTTAGTCTATGATAGAGGCCAGTAGAGCAATTGGATTACCATGGGGCTTGATACTTTTTTTTTCATCTTTTATTTCTGTAACTTCTAATAGGAATGCATGTGGTAGAATGTTGTTTATGTGTGGGGCCTACAGTAAGAGGGGTGTTTGTTTGAATTAGTCAAAGCAGGAAAGATTCATGTTTAAAATCAAACATCTGGGTATGACCAAGGTGACATTTCCTAACAGAAGATTCAGTGTTAAAGGTATATATTTATAAATACTGGGGAAAATGGGACATGTAATATCTAGCGCTATTGGATATTTATGAAGTGTCATGGTTTTATTTGGACAGGGGTTTGGTAATTATCAACACTAGGGCTATTTATTAAGTTTGAAAGTAAATCAATAACAAATTGGAATTCCATTTATTTTGTGACCACTTTGCTGCTGCCTAACATGCCAACAAGGTGTAGCAGAACACACCTACAGGACTGTCGCACGTACCAGATATGAGGAGAGACACGTGTATGTACACTTTCCACTGTTAGTTGCTTTCATGAAACAGACTGTGTTATAGTAAGGAATTTTCAGAGCAGAATGAGGAGGAAACTCCCAAGGTAAAGGAAAATCCAGTGCAAGGTATAGGGTTCAGCTTATAGATGCCAATGCTAATGGAAGCTCTGTGGTAAGGTGCTTGTGTATTGTGTGTTCTGCTTAGTTTTGTTCTAAATTCCTTGAAGCTTTTGCACATGCCATTTCTTCTCATCATTTTGTTATTTTTGAAAGCTGCTAAATATGCAGAGGGCTACCCCAAACCAAGAAAAGCATTCTGCTCTTGAATTGCTGTCAATGATCATGATAGTAATAAAAAGCACAACATAAAAAATGACACCAAAACCTGAAACCTGTGTTTTTACTGGCAACACCAGCTAAATTTCTGGTGATAGAGGTAGAACAAAGAAAGTCATTAGACAAGATGACCCTCTTAGGGCAGTTCTTGCTTGGGCACATTGTGCTTCTGTGAGAATGGCTTGTCCCCTGGTAGCATGTATAAGTTTTGTGGGACATTAATACTATTGTGCTCAGTATAGATATATCTTTCTGTTCCTTTAGTTTTGCACAGTATTGCCGTGATGCTGTGGTGGGCAAGAGTTGACATTGTGGTTCCCCTGGAGGTGGGAGCATGATCTTATCCCATCCTAGGGACTTGGCTTCACCTGAGCTCATGGAACGCATGCTGTGCTTGTGAATGCATAAGAATTAATGCCCCTTGTTACATACCGAAACAGGGAAAGAAAATAAAGCTATAATAGGTGCAGCTTGCAAACCATTTTGGGTTTTGTGGCAACAGTATGAATGAAGGTCTCGTGTGCACTGGAAGGATTTAGGATTCAGCAACTGAAACCTACCATTGGGCCGCTGCCTGAAGGGATTGAGCCAAAATCTGAGATCCTGATCTCTGCTGATACCAGTGTAGCATCCAAATGCAAATCCGTTGGCGCAGATCCATGTCTGTGTGAGGATCCATGTCTGTGTGAGTGTGCACTAAGGAAGGTAAGAAATATTTCATAGTCTTAATAATATTACTCTAATTAAAAACAAAACAGAGGGAAAGAGTCCAGACACAGAGAAAAGACTAATTGCCTGGAAGCTGTTAAGAAAGCATAATGATCCTGAAACAATCAATCTGCAAGAATTACTGTTTTTCAGATTTTCCTAAAGGTCCTTCAACCTTTGATCATGCCTAGTGCTGGTCGGCAGGTGGAACACAGTGTGCTTTATATGTGAGTTTTCTGGTCTGACACTGTCATTGCAAACTAGGAGCTAACCAGATGAGCTGTATTTTGTTGCACTGAGCTGTTTAAGGAGAGGTCTGGTATGCCACGTGTAGACCATTGCTAAGGTGACAATTCAACATGAAAAAAGGTGGTCCTGCCTTCTGCTTTGAGAACTTATTGCTTAGGAAGTGGAAGCTGTGGCTGATGTCAGCAGTGTGGTGACCCTTGTGCCTAATGGTCTGTCAGTGATACTGAATGAAGGGATCCAGATGTTACTAGCTAGATGTGGCTATTCTGTGGAAATGTATATGGCAGTGATGTACAGAGTCAGGTTCAGATTGTGTATGTATTCAGGTGTAATCTGAATCTCATTAGTTAAACAGTGATGTTACCCATGTTATTAATTTAATCTAAGTGGCTTTGTAACTGTACCATGATCACGAAGTGGCATAGGGTTTAAATATATCTAGAATAATATTATTGGCTATGTGGAACAGCATATCTGATTTCCAGTGGAGAAGAAAATTCAGTACTGTAACTTGGTGCTGCAGTGAGAACTGCCTTCAGGACTGATGCTGCCATGTTTACTGACTTTTCACTGTGCTTAGGGAGGCAGGCTTGGCTGAATCTTTACCTGGATGTAGAAAATGGCTGGGGGGGAGTTGTCAGGAAAGCAAACTAGCAACATGTTACCAATGGATTTGTCTTTTGTGGCTGAGGCGCTGGCAAACTCTCTTGTGCCCAAGAATTGATCTGATGCTTACGTACCTCTTAAAAGCTGTGAACTTTATTTGACAGAGGATGCTGTCAGTCAAGTAAACAACATACTTGCGTAACCTTAGTCTTGCCTGGTAAGGATTCTGTAGTAAGGCATTGTATCAAAGCACTCTCCCAGCTGTAAATGTGTTGCCTTAAGCATTGCCTGGTGAGCAGGAGGCTGAGAGGGTCTAACTTTACCTGAGGAATAAGGGGATGTTTCTCGGCCAATGATTGCAAAGGCTTTAATGGGAATGTTGGCTCATTGAGAAGTATGTGACCAGGCGCTTTGCCATGAGAGCTGTGATGAGGTGCTCTGTTAGCCTCACCTTTCTGCAAACTGGAGTTGTATTTGTTAGAGGAGGAATGGGTAAAGGGTTCCCTTCTCTGCCACAGTTGCCGTGTCGGAAGAGTACAGCAGATAGTGAAATATGAAAATACAAATAGCTTGGAGCCAACAAACCATTTAGTTGAAAATGAATGAAAAATAAATATTCTCCTATAGAGCAAGCAGGATATATTCTGGACCTGTCTTTCCTGTGACCTACAGGATTTTAAGAGAAGAGCTTCAGAATTTTATTGGCATTGCCACTATTAGACCAACTTTTCTTTCCCTTCTCCCCAGACTGGGGTCAGCGTTAAAGAGAGCATTAAGTGAATGGCTAATGGAATTAAGGGTATAATAATAGAAGGATATAGTGAGACAATTGTATTAACAAGAAATAAATCATGTTGAGTGTAAGGTAAGTGTTTTTTAATTGATTGATGGGAATGATGCTCTATAGGTTTTTTCGAGGACTAACAGCCACTTGCCTTCCCATCTACAGTAAAAAGCCAAAAGGGAAAAAGAGATAAGAAAATTATGCAGCGGGGAGATAAATTATTCAGAGAAGATGGCCATTTTGTGCTGACATCACTAATGTGAAAAAGCATTAAATCTTTGACACTAGCTGCATTCCTCAGAGGTTGTGGTGGCTGGAACGAGGTATTAGAGATTACAGCTAGAACACTACTTCAGCTTCCCTGGATGCCTTAAGTGGCTTTGCAAGGTGATCTAGCAAGTAAAGACTCAGCAAGGGCTGTGGGTACCAAGCTGCTCTGACTTTTTTTTTATTTATATTATTCTAGTGACATCATGTCTAGTGAAAACAGCTCCGATGTTCTATGTAGTAAGGCGTGGAGATACAGGCGGTGTACATAGAGGTTAATGAAGGCTGGTGGCTATTTTAGGTGTGGAGCTTAAACCTCGTGTGAACGTAACTCCACTGAAAAAGGGGAGATGGGAATGTTAAGTATGAAGTGAAGCTTTTAAGGCCAAATCTGCATGCTCTATAAATTATCTGTTTTTTACAAACAGAAGCATGGTGCCAAGTTTTCACCTTTTCAGGACCTGGCTTTTTTCAGTCAGGGGTGCAAAAATTAGGTCCTAGACATAAGCTGATAACATACAATTGAAATGGAAACTTTGTGAAAAGGCAGTTAAAGGTATCTTCCAAAGGTCTAGAGAGTATGTGAGTAAAATCAAAGCAATGTGAAGGGAGAGAGGTCATTTCATGGCTTTTTTTAGTTGAGAGCTTTTAAGCACTGCAATTAAAGTGCCTTTCATTGTCAATAATTCACCAGGACCCTCTGTGTGATGCAAGACGTTAAACCTAACCTCGTTTGATTCCTCAAGACTTTAAACAACTGTCCCCCCAACAATTCCCCCATCTATTCTGTGCCTGTGTTGCTTTTCCTGAAGGCAGAGTTGCAGCTGGCAGTCTGCACTAGCGGAGATGCCTATGTGGAGGCATATCTCTGCTGGTGGGCAGCGTGGGGAGACCACTTCAGCAGCCTCGTTGCTTATGTGGTGTGCTCTTGTACTTTTCCATCAGAGAGGCTGTAGTGGCAGAGAAAGCCACTGCATGCAGCAGTACTCACTTCAGTAGAAAGAAAGAATTTAATAGGCTTTGAGGAAGATTTTGAACCCTTGATGCTGTGGAAACAAGAGGAAACTGATGCGAGTGCATGAGTCACTGAATTTAGGCTCCCTGTATTTTCACAGAGAGGCTTAGGGAGGTGTGATGACCCATTGAACCTTTCAGGGATGGTCAGTATAAGAGGTTTTTTTACTTCCAATAGAGTAACCCTTGCCTTCTTACACCACTAAGACCACAGATTTAACATACAACCCTTTAGTGAGTGTTAACAATTGGGTTAACGGGTCCCTTAGAGTTCAAAACTCTGGATCAATCTTACCAGGCAACTTGAATGTAACTGTAGTGTTGCTGTTTGCAGCTGACCTGAATTACATATGAACACACACTGTTTTTCAAATGAAGGAACAGAAGCTTGTGTAGTTTTCTGACGTGTTTGTGTAGCTCTTCAATAAAGCAAAACAAAAGTGTTTCCTAACAGTCAGGTCCTAACAGTCAGCTTAGTAAAATGCAATAAAAATAAAATTGAGAGCTTTAATTAATACCTTTTTGAAAGGAAGTATCTTGTTCTATAGGTAATTTCCCAGCAAAATACACACAACTTGCTAAGTAAGCAGCTTTGGATATCGCCGTTGTCCCTGAAGAGGGATCGGCTGTGGCGTTGCTGTCCTGCAGCTTCAGAACTCTCTAAATGCTTGTCTTTGCATTAGTGGTGTCCTGTGGTCAGCCTGTCATTGACTTATCAGTAGCCGATTGCACCAATTTTTGACCATACCACGGTGTCATTTGCTGTAAATTAATTTACTTTTGCCATTAACTACAGACAGTATGCGGTCAATTCAATTTTGTCCATTAAAGACAATAACCCTAGCCAAGCTCTTTGATGCTATTCTTAGTTCATCCCTTGGGACTACTCTACTTACATCTCCAGAGGTACTGGTAAATTTATATTATCATTCCTTGTCTAATATTTGTGATTTGTTGGCTTTGCTTTAATACATGGACAGTTAGGTCTAAATGCAAAGACTCTTGCACAGAGTAATCTCAGGGATGTGAAAGTTCTGAGAGGAGAAAGCAGAGTGCAATGGAAAAAAAAATTGCAGGGATATACCCTCTTGCATAAGAGAAGACTTAACTAAGCTGTATATACAGAGTAGCAGACATGCAAAGGTGGCCTGGGACTCCTGTCTATCCGTGTGCTGTGGAGTATTTTCTTTTCTAGCCCTCTGTAGTGTAAGTGCCTATGAGAGACTAAAAGAGTTTATGTCTCAAACGTTGTGGTGGGGCAAGTTCTCCTTAACGACTGACTCTGTATAACAACGAACTCTGCCTAGCAAGGAACCACAGGTGAAAAGAAGCCCATCAGCACCAGGAGGGGGAGGGTGCACAGCCATGTGCTATTCTGATATGCTTAACAGGGCAACTCACCATGCAGGGAAGGGGAAGTTACTCCCCAAACGACCCCCAAGCCCAAAGGCTCACAAACCGCTCGTGACACCTAATGAGCCTAATGCCCGCCCGAAGGAGGGGCGAGGATGATAAAAGGACACAAACTGAAGTCCCTTGGGTGTAAGCCCACCGAAACGGGACCCCTCGGCTGACTGGACCCCTCAGCTAACTGAAGCAACGCTGGACCCAGGACTGGTGAAATCTTTCTCTTCTCTCTCTCTTTCCATTTTCCTTTTCCATAATCCCTACACCTCATCCCTTTAGACATAAACCGTTGACCAAGTCTGGGACTAGGAGCGGATCCAGCCGCCCCTAGGCTCCTCACTGAGGAGTCGTCTAGAAAGTAAGGAGATCTGCTCTGAACCTCGTGACTCAACGGGAGGAATCTCCTTATTGTCTTCCCTGAACTGATTCCCAGATAAGCAAGGCCTGTAGTATATGTTTGGTGATGCATGGTTAGCACATGTTACACAGTTTACTGACATGGTTTCATGCCAATTTTTGTTGTGACCATACCAATTTTGGTGGTGAGCATGCCAATTCTTGTTGTGAGTGAATAAAAGTTGAGTTTTGTGAGTTAAAGGATCCCTGGTGTCGTTTCACCTTAATCCTGACCTGGGAGTCAGCAAATCTGAGTTGTCGTCCTGAGAAGCTGGGACGTGACAGTGCCCCAAAGCCTACCCTGCTGTAGAAAGCAGATGTGATTGCATATAGCAAATCTAATACTTGTTGTCTAGATTGGAGAGTGGTCATCTTTGTTTCCTTACCTGCAGGCTGACAGAGATGACTAATTTTACCACAAAATATGATGGGGGTCTCCTGGGTTGCTTGACACAGTCTTAGAATATCCCACAAGCTGTATGTGTATTTAGATGCTCTACTGATAGGGGTCCTACTGCAAATAACTTTGTAAACCCCTGATTTAAAGGATACTTATTATCAAAGAAATACGAGGGAATTGAGAGATGCATGCAGTTTATGACTCTTCCATGGCTTTATTGGATATGGAAGAATCTTCCAACCTGTTTACTTCGGCTCCTTTTGCATGCAAAGATGGCTGGCAAAAAGGAGAAGGAAATAAAGAAAAGGAAATTTCTTTGTATCCTGTCTGTCTTTACACATTTAGACTCAGGTTCTTGTATAAACCCTCACATCCAGGTTCCCTACAAGTTGTTTTCTTGCTCTTCTGTGACATGATGAAAAAAGCTGTGCTACTGCTTGGGTAGAGCTAGAGATGTGAGCGTTACATAGCTTTATTGTGTTTGTCCCCAAGTTCTCTTGAATAGTCAAGTGTTTGGTTTTGGGCTTACGAAGCAGTGTCAGTGCCTCTTGTATATTAGCTGTTGATAGTGTGTGTATGTAGTAGGTACTTTTGGAAGTCATGTTTTCCACCAGTGATACAGAAAACTAGAAACTGTATTGAATAGCACATAACTTCTTGTGGTAATAGGTTCACTTTTTCTTCTGCTTGTCCAGTTCAATGAAGAAATGGTTTTGCTTCAGACCTTTTTGTAACTGTGTTAGTTAGGGTTTTCTTTACAGGACCTTGTTACCTAAAATCTGGATCACACACTGGCTTGCTTAATGAAAGAACCTGATTAAGTGGAAGGCAGTAGTGACTTTACAGTCTGGCCTCTAAAAGGGAGGAGAATGCACACAGGTTGACATGGAAGTAGCATCTGTGCAGGACGCAGACAAACCCTGCTCCTCCAAGAGCACACATGTTCTGCTCTGTATGTGGTGTAGAAACACTTCTTGCAATATTTCACTGCTGTATTTTGGCTGTTATTGTAGAATCAAAAGGTGGTATGAGGTATTATGCATTGGTAGTGCTGTACACTTTTGGACAGACTGAACAGAAAGATCTTGTCTTCCAGTTGTGAGCCTGCAGCACTCAGAGGGGTGGAAGAAAGCATCATAATGCTGGGGAACATGGCAAAGTCTGAACTATCAATCTCTGAAAAACAGGAAAGCAAAACCAATTTATGTGATGCCTTGGCCAACAGGAGGAACAGAGGCTGCATGTTAATCACAGAAACTTGAACAGGCAAGAGACGATTGGAAAAATATCTCCATTTCTTTGGGTTAATGCAGTATGCTAGCCTTTCACCCCTTGAGACAGTAGGATCAATTCAGGTTTGGGTCACAAGCGGAAATGAGGTTAGCAAGCTCAGGCTAATCTCCAGTGGACATTTGTCTACATTATGAAGTCATTGTGTGATATTGTAGGAACGGCCAGCAGTGTTTTCAGGGAGGCTGGGGGAGCTGGGACTGCTTCAGCAGTTGTACCCGGAAAAAACATTATCTTCGTTCTGCTTAAAGCTGCTTCCCAGGTATTTTGTCTTGTTGCTGTCAAAACCCCCATACAAACACTTGAACTTACAGCAAGGCCTACTGTAGTGCTGTCCAAAACAAAGCTTATCTTGAAATGACTGCTATGGCTGAAATCTGACTTTTAATGTACACACTCTGTTAAGTGCTTAAGCAAGTGCTGGTGGAAGGCAATTCTGTCTCTCAAAATATTGTGACTTCTACCACTAATAGTACCTTTGAAGCATGGGGCTCTTTACAAATAGAAATGTGAAAACAATACTTTCTCCAGGGAACCAATACCTAGGGTATAAAACTGTAGTGGCAAGAGAGGAGTCATGATGTTAGGACTTGGCCATGTTGTGGTGTTTAAGGGACATTGCTCTGAACTGTATCGGCTGCTGAGGCCAATGTTACCATTTGTGGAGCTGCAAAAAAAGAATGGGCAGGAGCAAAATTAGGGTGTGAAATCAAGTTTTTATGCAGTGTTGTGGGACATCATTTGAATGGTTGATACTTTTCAGTGAATAGGATGGCCAAAAGAAGAGACTGTGGGAGATAAGAGGATAAATAATAACTTTGAATTTTAAGGAGAGGAAATTGAGGTGTAAATGCTGCAAAAATGGGAGAGAGGTGGATCAGAAGATCGCTAGGTGACAGTCTTTGAGTGATGGGTTGCAAAGGGGGTGGTTGTTGATGCTGGAGGGACTGAGATGGAAAAGAAATACCTTAATTTTGCATTCTAGCAATTGCCAGTTCAGGATGGAAGTTGCAGGCAGCTAAAGTAAGCTTACAAGTTAGTAGCTTGCTCAGTCTCCTGGCATGGTTTTTTCTTCCTTAAAAGGTTAAAGCAAAATAATGTCAATGTTCCTGGCTCTCTTGCTCTTGGTTTGAAAGTGAACAAGTACAAAGTTGAAATGAAAGGGGGAGGGAAGAATAAGAATGTCAATGTTGTGCAGAGTGGAAGCTGTTTAAATGTCTCTGGCTGTAATCTGCTCCATTTCTAAGCTTTAAATTCACCCATTCCTTAATTTAGCTACAAGAATTGTTCCTCGCACCTTGCCTCAAAACCCACCTGCTGCTATTGTGTCTTTCCTGGGGCCTTTTTCTTTGTTAACTACTTTGCAAAACCTTAGAAATAAGTTGTCCTCCCAGGCTAAAGAGCCATGGTGCCTTGAAAATGTGTTTGCTGCTGTGTTAAATTGCATAGTTCCTGCTCTTTTAATTTCTCCAGCATGAGGACTGAAGTGGGAGCGCAGTGGGCAGCCCAGCAGCAGGAGAGGATCAGACAGTGTATGGTGGCTGTGCCTGTTTTTCTGCTAATGGCTTGGGGATTTTAAACTCTACCAGCCAGCCCACAGTTGGGCGTTGCAGTCACGTAGCCAACTCACCATGGACTGACTCTGTAGGCACAATTGCCATATGCAGCTGGCCAGCAGCTGTCTGGCCCCTAGGTGGGAGGTAAAATTAGGCTCAAAGTAGTTTTTCTGCAGTGTTTTGCACGCTATTAATTTGCAACAGTTTGGGTTTTTTCTTAATCTGAGAAACTTCCATTTGCTTTCAGACTGATAACAGTGATTACCTCAGAGTAGAGCAAAGACTGGATGCCCTGTGTTAAGCACTTAAGTGCCTGGAGTTTGTTTGGGGAGTATTACTGCAGTGGGTGCATGTGGCTCCTCTTGCTGGCAGGAGCCATGTCTTTGGTCAGTGTTTCTGAGCCCTGGCTTTGCAACTTGACAGTGTTTGGTGTTATTAGCTTAATTGCAGGGTGTAGTCGGTATCAGGACTTAATTGTTTGATATTTGTGCACCCTGATGAGGAAGATACGCAGACTGCAGGTTTAGGAAGATGAGCTGCAATTCATCACACTCCTTTCAGAAGGTGAGTGGGATAAAAGTAACGGAGGTCTTGGAACCAGGGCATGCCCTGTGCAGCACAAGGGTATGCTCTCGGCTCCTGTTGGGTGCTCAAGGCCCCTCCATGCTGGCAAAATATGGAAAGCCATTGCTTTCTTCCACTGTTCTTTGCTCTCTTCCCACTTTGATATAAGCATATATCCCACCAGCCTCACTGCAGACCTTAGTGAACAAGGCAATTGTCTGTAAACACCGGTTTAAAAGTAGTTATAGAGATTCTCTTAGATTGATCCAGTACATAGAATGAGTGTGAATCACAAACATCACATCTCTAAACTGGTGGGGCTATCCAACAGAAAACAGTTAGTGGAAGGGATTGTTAT
Source organism: Harpia harpyja (assembly GCF_026419915.1). Classification (NCBI taxonomy): domain Eukaryota; kingdom Metazoa; phylum Chordata; class Aves; order Accipitriformes; family Accipitridae; genus Harpia; species Harpia harpyja. The sequence goes on along the minus strand of NC_068941.1, from coordinate 19,481,437 downwards.
AACTTAAATAAATTATTGTTACTGATTTGCATCTAGAGGCTTTTGAATGGCCAAAAGAGGATAAAACCCACTGATCTCTGATCCCAGGGAGAAAAGCCTGCTTCTCGAGACTTCTCTTCTATATACTGCAATAGCAGTAACTAATTTTCTAAATGCTAGGTCACGAGGGTCATGAAAATTGTTGGTTGGCATATGACTTCCGGTAAGTGCTTGTGTAAGATGTTTACTTGAAGGGTCTACATCTCACTCCTTGGTAGCCCATCCTATTAAATACAGAGTAACCAGTCCTGGTCCAGGAAATGACTAATCCAAATACTACTAGAAGCTGAGAGACTATTCCAGGGGGAAGCCCCCGTATACTTACACTTTTCATTTTCTTCATGCTATTCCCTAGACATCTCCGATGGACTACTATGGAGACAGGATCCTGGGCTAGACAGACCTGGATCGGATGCAATAATGCTGTTCTTACAGCCCCAGTGTATGTGCTATTTATACACTAGGCTGCCTGGAGAAGGCTTAACTGAGCAAACCCTGCCAGGTAGCTCTCATAAAGTCTGCTGTAAATCAGTCAGGCTTTTGGTTATGTGGGCAGTGGTCTGATCACTGGAGGTCTTGCAGGCCATCTTCCCATGGTCAGCCCATGTATCCACACCAAAAGGAGCAGGGGAACATCAAAAGCTTTGAGCTGTGCCTTGGAAATGCAGGAGGCACAGTATTCTTTGGGGCCTGGGGGTGTCCAGCTAGAACAAGTTTGGGGCAGGCTTTGGACTGAAGCCTGCCATTTGAGTAGCCCTGTTAACCTTCCACATGCTGCAGGAGCCCTTGCAAAGGCAGCAACGACAGTGTGAACCCTACACCTTAAAAGTAAATGCTGGGGTCAGACACTTTCTGCTTAAAACAACAGTATTTGAACACTGAGCATTTGTCCAGGGCATTCAATTATGCCACAAGTAATCGTTTGGGGGTTTTTGTGCTTTCTTCCTGATAAAATTTTTTGGAAATTTGCATTGTAGATGTTAAGACTACAAAATGGCTTGAGTTTGTACATTACAATTAGTATGAGTTGGATAGTAATGACATGTCTAGTCTAATGGCCCTTCTGGTTTCCTCAGAGAAGGAGGTATTTGCATTGAAAAGGAGCAGAGTATTAATTGCATGGTTTGCTGCTCAAACTCAGAGCAGGTTTTCATCTAGACCACTGAGAAAGATAGGAGTCTACATCTATCTTCTCACTACACGTTTATTTCTTTTTCACATATGTAGAGCCAAGAGCAAGAAAAAAATATTCTTTTAAAAGCTGTGAAGTGCCATATTATGAATGAAGCATATGTTATGAAAAAATATGGATTGGAAAGTGACATCACTGAGCTGAAAGGAAAGGGCACCCTGCTGAAAGGGAGCTAGCAAGGGCATATCACAGATGCAATAACCAAATTAAAAGGCATTTAAACACACGTTGTTTCTCAAGCTGTCAGCAGAACTTCGTCCTTGCTGCCTTCTCCCTTAAATCATGTTGTGCTGTGGACTTGCGTGGAGATGCTGCTCTGTGTCCAAAGAGCTTCAGGTGCCATTTTCAGTAGCGGGAGGTGTCTAGCCATGCATGGAAGGCTGCACTCTAAGTGATGGTTGCAATTATATGCTCTGGAGTGTTCAGTTGGATGCCAGGTCGGTGGGTGCTGCCGTACCACTGGGGACCTGTGGGCAGGTTCTGGGCTGGGTGTATCAGTTCTGACATTCAGTAGTTGTCTGCTTTTGCTGCAGCTCTTGCATGCCCTTGGATGAGTCAATTTACTGCTTGGTTTACTTTCTCTGCCTATAAAGCAGAAGTGATGGTATGTAGTCGATCCTATTTTCCTACACTCTCAGAATCCACTTGTGTAGGTGAGGGCCATGTAATTAAAAGATGAGATGAAAAGAGGATCCGTTCTCTAGGAAGTTACAAACCTGCCAAGAAAAACTCCTGAAGAGAATTTTTATCTTTTATGCTTGGATGCTGACCCAAAGCAAACACTTACAGCTCTACCTGTAATTAATGGAAGGTCAGTTTAGACTTTGTCCTAATAGTATTTGGATACCAGAGAGAAAAGGAGAAACTCCTAGTCCAGTTGTACAAATATTGCAGCCTGGATTCTGCTGATTCCTTTTTATATGTTGGCAGTGTTTTACCTGAAATACTGGGATGCTGGCCACAGACTCCCCGGTAATACAAAATTTCTACCTGCTGTTCCTTGGAAGCCAGCAGGTGAAAATTCAGGGACCACGATTGCAGTATATTGAGGGATATTCTAATAGTCTTTCAGTAAAATCAATGGACTGCAAAAAGTGAGAAGAATATTTTTGTTTTTTCCTGATTTTTTGCAGGTCCCTGTTGAGCTTTCTCTGGCTTCCATGAAGCAAAACAAATAACAATCAACCTGTTGAGACTCTAGAGCTAAAATGACCACAAATTTTGTTGTTGTGAAGGCTGCCAACATGAAGCTTTAAAATATTGCAGAGAAAACTAAGTAATCAAAACTTGTTTAAAGAGTCATTCAAACCCCAGGTGAATAGGTTGACCAGATCAGCTGAAAGTCGATAGTTGTCCCCATTGCATTGCTGAATTAAGCTGTTGAATTGGCCCCTTCCTAAATCTTGTCTTTGCCTCCTGTTGCAACCGTGTACTGGAAGTGCTGGGGAGAAGCATGTGTGCCTTTGCCCTACTGGAGTCTTTACTTTTGCTTAGGCCAATCTGCTTTTGGAGGAATGGGATCTGCTCAGTTCCCTACTGTTGCCACTGAAAACTGCTTTGTGCAGGTTGTGGGCTTTTGGCTGCCTGATCTTCCCACAGGAGTAGCTGCTGCACAATGCCAAGTATAAGATGCTTGTTCAGTGGAGGGGTGGATTATGAATTGCTTTCCCAAGTAGAGCAAATCAGGCAAGCGGGCTCTGCTGCTTCTCTCACAAGCGTCTGGTTGGCTTAACTTGGGTAAGTTTATCCCATAAAAGGCAGCTGCTTGCATACCACCTGCTTCTACATCACCACCTTGAGCATCTGTTTGAATATGTAAATAAATGTTTCTGGTAATGATTGTAAGGGATCCCTGTGTTAGAAGAGCTGTGGTGCTGCTAATGTGAAGTAGTGATGGGTGAGCAAGAGAGATGGGTTGCCCCCAATACTTTGTTTTTCAAGTTCCTCTATGGACCAGAGAAGCATGAGGGAGTAGCTGTCCTGAACTGAAACAGCAGGAGAACAGATCTGTGTTTTACAGAGATGCAGCATGTGAATTTGTGGTATCCTGGGTGAACTTTTTTTGGTCAGTCCTCTCCCCAGCTGGCTTCACTCCTCCCCTTGCACTCACACAGCCCTGTGCTCCCATGATAATCATCCACCCCCAACTATTACAAGCAGTACAAACAAATGACAAATCTCTGGGTGCAGGAAGGTAACAAGAGGCTGATCAGAAGCTTTAGTTATCTTTCCTTCATGTTTATTGCAGTCTGCTGCAGTTATTTCAAAGGCACTGACATTGATCGACAGCTTCTATTAAGGCCCATCCAGGGCAGCTGGATTGAACAGATACATTAAATAAAGCAGTTATTGCTTTTCATTGCCTTTCCGTAAAATATCACTGCTAAATAGCTTCTGCCATCAGATGCAGTTAGGTACATGGTTTTAATTTGAGGGACTGCTTTATAACACTGCACAATTGACACTGGTCTTTGTTTCCCCCACAATAATGATTGTGTACATCCTGGAGAATTGATGAGCTGTCTTCTGAGGGGGGAGCTGGCGGGGGGGCAGCCGCCTTTGTTGCTCTCACTCTTTTTTATACTTGCCATGCTTGTCAGTTGTTTGCAGCACAGACAGAAATAATGTCAAGCAGGGCCCCTTATCTCAGGATGTTGTAATGTAGCTGCTGTAAGCCCTCGCCTGGAGACGAGATAAGAGAAACCTTACAAGCTTGTGAGGGAGCGAGGAGGGGGGCCAGCAGTGCCATTGCTGGGACAACAATGGCAGAGCTGTCACTTGCACATTATGACTCTTTCTGGTGCCAAGGAAGGATATGTAGAGTGGTGAATAACAAGCAAAAAAATAAAAGTCCTGAATGTTCATCTAATAATGATGTATTTGTAACAGGATTATACTGCCCAATGATATTCTTTCTTTTATCTCCCCACTAAATGGTGGGGCAGCTGTGTGCTTTGGCACGGCATGTTGTCTTTTCTTTTGTGTGCTGCATATTAATCCTTTATTGAAGTAATTAAATGTGTGCTTAATGGCAATGAGCTGGCAGAATGAACGTACAATTGAATTAGCAGTTATGATGGGGAACCATGCTACAAGATGAACTAAATGCAATTACTGTAGGCATTTTTCTCCAAGTCGAATCTGGCTACATGACATGACTTAATTACAGGTTGTTAGACACACTCTCAGATCTCGTAGTGGTGCATGTGGAGGCACAGCTTCAGCTCTGTCATGTGCCTGTAACACATGCATGGGCACCCATTTACTAAGAGATTTAGCCCAGCGAAAGGGTCAATGCGGATTCCTGACACTGCTGCAGGCAGCTCTCATTTGTGGTGGGAAACACAGATTAAAAACCAGGCAAACAACAAAAGAGGAAGGCCTGTGCTGTGCTACTGGGAATCCGGTGGGGTCTTTGACCAGCAACTTGTTGTCTCCTGATCACCCTCCTTTCTTAGGGGATACCCGCTCTTTCTTGAGGACAAGGTGGACAAAGAGCAGGTAGGAGAGTCTTCTGTGGAGTCCTTCTCTCAGTATGTGTGCCTGTGGTCAAACTCTGCTCTCAGCAGGACTACAGATCAACTTATCTGCCCCCAGCTGGACATCTCTAGACTAGCAGGAACAGAGTTTGGGAGTTGGTTTTTGAAAACATTTTGGACACAAAAAGGAAAAAGGCAAAACCATGCAGAGCTTTTAATTTGCAATGCTAACTAAGTTCTACAACATGACCTACAGTTGCATTAGGACAAAGATAGTGCTGTAATTTAGGATGTGGTAAGTCTCTCAGATTTCTGACACTAGGGGGACTGTAACTACAGTATTGGAAGTACAGATTTGACTGCTCTTTAGTGATCTAAAATGTCAGATCCTGGGTTCCCAGAGGTATTTTGTCACTGGTTCAAAATTGGACTAGGCTTCAGCTGTCATCAAGGAAAGATTTGGTCTGTTCTGATAACTATTGAGTCTGGGTCATTGTTAGCAGCACGTAGACATCTCCACTGTCAGGGCCTGCCTTGTGTTCCTGACACACAAAAGACAAAGCCTTCTTGCCCCAAGCTTCTCCGTGCTCTTAGGTGCTATGTGTCTGTTGTAGCCAGCGTTGCAAGCCTTTGAGGAAGGCAGGCTCTGAGGTATGAAATCTCTCAGAGAAGGTCCTGAGGCAGAAATGTGTTGTGGCCACTCAGGATTCAGTCTGGAGGCAGCACAAACTTTTTCTTACATCAGCAAGAGCTCTGCTGTCAAGTCAGTTCATCGCAGAGCTTACCAAGTCTCAAACTGCCAATCTCTTGTGGCCCATCTAGGGCCACATCATCTAGTGACTGCAAACCTTTCAGGGTTTCTCTGAGTTCCTGTGGAAAGGTACAGGTGATCAGTGTTGCATTTGGGTGCTCCACTTTTTCTATTTTTTGTGCCCTATATTCATTTCTAAATCTGACATGGCACCACAGAGGAAAGTATGGTGACAGAAGTGATGGTGAAACTGATGGTACAAAATGTAACTGTTTATGTAACAAAAAAAAAAGAGTTTTTTTATTTTAACATAACAAGGCAAACATTCTGGTCACTAGGGCTCCCAAGGTTTATTTTATAGCCTTCATTCTCTTTGGGGCCATAAATGAAACCCTTTCAGCCCTAATGACCACAATGACTTTCCTCGATCATGTTATTGCTACTTTGGCACATTTATTGCTTTCACATGCACTAATGGATGAGTTTGGATATGTTAACAATTTATATATTATTTGATCCTAAAAAAGAGCCCCCTCCCACCAACCAAACTAACTTAGCCCTGAGGATTGAGTAGCTTTTAAGGAGTATAAATGAATTTAATGCTTTAGAAAGAGCTTCTGTAAATTATGAACATGACACCTATTACATTAAGCTGCATTAAGCATTAATACATCTTCATTACTGGCAGGTTGCCCAAACCTCCAAGGTTGAAAAAGCTGCCTGAAATGCCCAACATGGTAGTCACCTAAGCTGAGATTTATGACCCCTCTTTGGGAGGGTGGGACACCCTGACTCTCAGCCTGCTGCATTTGCCCATGAAGAAATATTCTCCTCATACCTGTTGCGTGATGGCTTTTCTCCTAGAGTTTTGATGGCCTGTCTGCATTGGAGTGTCAGACTCTTAGGTAAAAAGGTGCGATAAATCTCATGGAAGCCACTGCAGAAAAAGAAACTAGTTTCGCTAACCTTTTTAAGGCACTGGTAGTGGATTGCTTGACAGATTTTTCTAACCACTGGCCAAAACTTATCTCACTGAGCATGTAATAGTCATTTCTTATTGTAAATCCTTTCTGCGCTGTAGGCACCAAAGGCTGGAACTGCTGAATTGGTGTTTTCAGTAGCTGTGGAGGAAGAAAGTCTAAAAAATAATCACAGTACATTAATGGGAGTCTGCTCTAGACAGTCAAAGAAAGAAATAAAAGTGATTTTAGTGTCTTAAAAAGCAATATCCATTAGACTTAGATTTGGCTAAAAGTGGACTGAAAGGCTCTTATTTCAACAAGATGTACAGGCTCAGGGAAAAAAACAAGCTAAATGCTTCTGACTTTGTAATTGATTTTATGTGTTACATTTATGAGACTTTCAATTCATGTTCCATATGGGGTTTAGCACTGAGGTGTTATTGCAACTTCTGAGACAGCTATGTTGTTGTTCTTGAAGGAACAATTTGGCAGTTCCTCTGTTCCCAGAACAACTGCTGACTTGGGCTCAACGTTTACACCTTGCAATGGACGAATACTTAAACTAGGGTCTGTTTTTTCATAGATGGGAATACATAGCACATCTTGAGAATATGGGTGCCACATGATGTTGTAATGAGTCTCACATTGGCAGGGAGAGGGTAATCCACTGTCTCGGAGAGGCTGTAATATGAGACTGCAATCCAAGCATAAAGCAATGTGGTCACTATATGAGATGGAGATTTAATGGATATTGTTCATGGTGTTGGAATATATGAAGCAATAAATTGCTTTTCTGGATGATTTAATGCTGAAGCAAGGTTGAAGACTTAGGTAACTGCACATGGTTTACTGCAAATACACTAGCTTTACAGTGGCAAACGTAGAACCTATTAGCAGAGAAGGGAAGGAAAAACAAGCAAACCCCGAAGCCTTTTAATCAAAGCGATATTCCAAGGTTTAAAGTCAAGCTCTTGGAAGTTGAGAAATACCATTCTTAAGGTAACCTAGCCTTCTGAATCCCATACTCTGTGAACGTGTGTGTGTATCTGCATGTCCACATTTTGTTATAGGTTTCAATTATATAAAAGCATGTTTGTTTCTTCCAGATACTACCAGTCTCAGCACACAGCATGAACCACACACAAAGTGTGAAACAACTCTACAATATTTCTTCCTGTAGTGATGGCTCAATGACAGGGGTTATATAAACTCTGCAATAAATATGCATTTAATAATTTCCTGATGTTGTTCTTTGTGGCAACCATCACTGCTGTAGAAAATATTAATGAATTTATCTTTATTGCTTTCCTGTGAAACAGCCAACTAACCTACTTGCATCATTAAGTATAATTCACCAGAAGTCAGCGAGAAAGTTCGAATGCTTCAAGTTAAGCACATGCTTAAATCTCTATGGGATCAGAGCCTTGAATGCCTTTTCTGGATTAGTGCCAATGTGAAAGTGAAAATAAACAGTAAATGACATCAGTGTGACTTCTTTGAAAGTGTGAAGCTTACAAGTATGTCCTGAAAAGCACATTAAGAGGAAATAATTAGACATGCAGAATTTAGACACGCACTTATGTTTAACTGGATCTGTGCTTGCTGTTCTTTGGCTTGTTTGTTTGGGGTTTTTGTTGTTTGCAAGCAAACACAACAGGTGATAGTATTGTCTGTTCTCTTAACTGAAACTTAATTTGAAAAGGGCATTGGGTTTTAGGGAGATTATCCTAGTTCTATTGGTGTCCATGGCAAAACTCCTATATAGAGAAGTGCGTCCAGGAGGATGTCCCTGAAAATGATACACCATAAAAAGTTTTCTTCCTGCTGTAAGGTGCCTTCAGGAAAGCTCTGTGCCTTTTGTCACCCTCTGAGAAGTTTGGTGCTTCTGAAGAACATACTTGGTTACTTCATTACGTCGTCTTGTGTAGATTGTCAAGTTTACTGTGGGTTTCTCAAGAGAAAAGCAATAAACTTGCTTTTTTAACATCTTTCCAATTTTTACAGAAACTTCTTTCATAAACAAAGTCATGTTAATTATTTGCCCAGCCCTTGTCATAAATTAAACATTTACCAGAAGAATTTCTTTTAAGTTTGCTTTATCATTTATCATTAGTTCCTACACATTTTAAGCTGTACAAGGGAATACAGTCTTGAGCCTTTTTGGCTATTGTAAAATCCTGTCCAAAGACTGGCAGAAACTATACGTCACTACTAAAGCTAAGCAGAAAAATTTGCATCTACTAGCTTCAAAGGAGTTGAAGAAAAAATATCCTTAGAGCTTGAATAGAATAATTGAGCTTTTGAATCAACTCTAATATTTAAGCTAAGAATTTGCAAGTGTATCTGAACATGGGAAGATCAAGTACTTGAGGTTTCTCTGGAAGTTGGAAAAGACCGCATAGAGGTTAGGATCTCTTTTAATTGAAGGCTTGTATGATAATTGCATCCAAAGCCAAAAGATCATTGGGTTTTTCTTGTACTAAGTGCTGTCCTGACTCTACAAGATGTCACGGTTTGTTACAGGAGGTAATGCTTCCTATTAGGCATAGGGAGAGAAAATACAGATGCACTTTAAAGCATGTGAAGTGCTTACTTCTCTGTATAAACCTTGTATTTCTAGATGTTCCAGACGATAGTAAAGAGCATAGGCGATTACTCTCTACTCTGCTTCACAGGAAAACTTGGTAAATGTGCCATGCATTCCCTGACTTAGTAAGTGCGCACAAATGGGTTTGCAGGTTTCAAGGCCTGAAATCCTTTCTCAGGGAACACGTATGAGATGGTTATCTAAGTTTAATGCTAGAAACACGTATAGCAAAGTCTGTGTGCATGTGTATTATTTTAATATATGTATTTCTATATACACACACTCTGATAGAACAGCATGGATTAGGGTGGTAAACTGAGTTTTAATGTGACACTGTACCTTCTGTATAAATATACAAGTATCACAGTCAGCTTACTTTTCTACACCTGTCAGTGATTCATAGCAATATTACATGGAAGAATTTCATATATGTAGAATGTACATAGTTTAGAAACTATGCAATTGCCAATATTTATAAAACATAAAATATTGCACTTCATAGACATGAAGTGCAAAAAGTGCAGAGAAGTTGGGAATTCTAAAACCAGAAAGTTATCCGTATTTAAGGAATTCTGTTTTCTCTTCTCTCCCAAGTAAGTAGAAATGTTGTGCATCCTAGCTGTTGTCTTTGTTAAGCCAAGCATCTGAATGCATTTTACTGTGTATCTAGAACAAATGCAGAGTGACCTTGGCCCTTTGAGTGAGCTCACTTACATACTTAACTAAGTATAAAGACATCTGAAAATGTTGGCTCACGTTGTTGCAGCTTCAGTCTTAACCAGTGGGATACCAAATGCACTGAAACCAAGTAATAGTTAAAACTGTATTATTTGATTATTTTAATGCTGCTAGAGCACATGTTTGCTGGGACAGGGACCAGCTTGATGTCTCTTTCACAGCTTGAAGTGGATATTGTTTTACTGTCGAGTGAGTTAAGTAGGAAAATGCTCTAATATTATAAGTAAGAACTGCTTTGCCCCTGTGTAGCCCTTGTTTGATGTACCTGATTGTTCCTTTATTATGCAAAGGTAACCTAAATATCAGGGGTGAGATTAGTTTAATGCAGTAAGCTGCTTGTAAGGCACAAGGGACTCTATTGGTTATAGTGCATCTCCTAATGACCTGCTCAGTGCGTGTCCCATTCAAAGCACAGGGTAGGAACTAATCTGATTACCAATTTCAGTGCTGTTGATTGGAAATGGCCTGAGAATTGGAAGGAAGGTGCAGAAATGAACTCTTTGCATAACTGGTTATGTTGCTGGTAAAGCCCAGGCCACCTCATCTTCAAGGCGATGCTTGCTAAAGATGAGCTAGCAGAGAAAGGAACACTTTTTCTCTTTTCCATTTCAGGAATAGTTGACCTTAGATTTATACATATTATAAATGTGCTTACAATACAGACATTCTATAGATGAATGTGCTTCAAGTAAGATGTCAGTGTCCACGGGTGTGAATTCCATCAGTTCCCTTCCAGGTTTTGGGAGGGAGATGAGTCTGGCACAGAGCTGTGCGTGGGATGCTTCTGCAGGCACAAGCTCTGAGAGGAGGCATTAGGGAATATGAAATGGTTGTAGGCAGTGCTCCACCATGCTTTGTGGATGTGTTTTACAAAGCCTGTTGTGTTTGACCATTTCCAATGCTTTCCAACAGGAAGGAAGATTTGAAGTCAGGAATGTTCTGCAGAGTTAGCTCCTAGATTTGTAGCTGTATTTTAATGGTTCATCAGAATCTAGGGTCAGAGACATTTGTTCTTTCAAATCCCAGTAGATACCAGGGGCTTTTGCATTTGTCCCTGACTGATCTTAGCCAGAATCTGCACAGCTCAGGTATGTGGGATCCTCTTGCTGTTCCCATTAGACAATTTGTTGTCATGGTTGCTATGAGCTTTCTGGATGATATAACTGCTGAAAGTTTTAATGAGACTAAGATTGCTTTTACAAATGAGCACTGAATATGCCATTAAAATTGTTCTTTCACTGAAAGACATCATACTTGAGAGGCTGCTGTAACCACAGGGAAAAATGGCTCGGGCACCATCCAATGAAGTCAGTAAATCAAAATAAATAAATGGAAATGCCAGGGGCTATGAGCATGTACTTGATGCAGTTCAGGGCAATTACTGTTACCTGAAGAGGGGGAATCCATCATGTAGAAGCAGCCCTACCTGTGGGTGGAAAACCTGCTCAGAACAGCATGGTTCCAGCCTCTTGGGAGGAGAGATTGCCTCTGAGGGCACAACTTGAAAGTTGAGCTTGACTTTTTTCAAGGACCTCAGTTATTTGTTGGCTTACTACTTTTGCACAGGCATCTCTCTCCCACTAGAAAGTGATGATCCCAGCTTCTGTCCAGGAGGGATGTCATTTTCTTTTGGACCATTGAGAGCAAACAGATCTTGTGATGCTGCTCATTTGCAGTGGCTGAACATGTTCTGCTTGTAAAAATGATCAGTGAATGTATGTGTGTTGATGTAGGGTACCTAAACTCCGTGATGGTGGAGATTTAAAATGTTGTGAATTAAAGTAGGATTCCTCCATGTGTTTCCTTGTTTGGAATAAATGGTGGTATGAAATGCAGCCTAATTTCCCCAGAAAGAGAAAATCAGTTGACCCTCACATTCCTAAAAGCTGAACTAAAAATTTGGAGGCTCACATCAAAGCTCTGTAAATAAAGTGAGTAACACTTTGGACGCTTCTGGAGGGAAGCGGGGGAGGGGGAAATTCCCTCTATAAAGAACACCCAAGTATTTAAAAAGAAATGGTTAGGTTTAAATATCTCACTGTTTTTCTTCTCCAGGGCTCCATGCTGAGGATTTTATTTTCCTTTGCAATGCTTATGCTGCTGAGCCCTTTTCTCAGAGGTAGGCTGACGTTAGCACACTGAAGCGACTAGCAGGTTCACCAGAGCAAGTTTATTTGTAGTGTGGCCTGAGTTGCGTTTGAGGGTGCCATTACAATTCAGAAGGCTCCACAAGGTTTGAATATCAATGGCACTTCAAAGTACTATAGCTGTGAATGGGCAGACATGCTCCCTTGCAGGCCCCAGAATGGAGAGGGAGAGAGAGAAGGGTTCAAAGGTAGGAAATAGGTAGCATTTGTCCAAGGGCACTAATAGTAAAGTAGGCCCAGGTCTTCATAAATGTGGTGGAGTCTTTCTGGAATCTACAGACTGTGAGGACTGTATAGAAACTACTCATAGCAGCCAGACTGCTCTTCCCCCTTCACTGCCCTGTATGCACCTTTAATCCAGCCAAGAACTGAAGAGAAAGAAATGCATTTGCTTTTCCCCTACAGAGATTTTTTTTTTTTTCCCTGAGACCTATAAATGGAAACCATGTAATTTATCTTAGGTTTTCTCATGTATCATTTTGGATTTTGGGATTCTTTCCTAAGCCACCCAAAGCTCCTTCTTTCGCTTGGTCCGTCTAAGCAAAACTTAAACTTGGGGTAGTTCCTTTTTCTTAGCTTCGTTGAAATATAAGATTGAGTACTTAGTTTAATTACTGGGGGATAAGTGAGGAAGAGACCTATGGTAGTTTTTGGTCTTCACTGCTGATGCACTACTAAAAATTATGTTAGAGGTGAGTGAAGCTGGGCAAAATCTAGGACTTTTTGCTAGCATGATCAGAGGTACTTGCTTCTCTAAAAAGACTGCGTCCTTATCGATAAGTCCGGTGGATATGGGAGAAGGCCAATATCCTTAATTTAAAGATAGGAAGCTTGTGAAAGGTATTAAGTGTCTTGACCAAGGTCATTCAAGCAAACAGTGTCAGGAACAGGAAACTGCTGGCAAAATGACATGATTTCATGCTGTAGTAACAAGCTATAGCTAATAGTGTGGCCCTGATACCTTTTAACTAAATTAACTCTGCCCTGGCAGCTTGTTTTGATAGTTTTTCTGTCTGTTTTAATTTTTTCAGTGGGACTTTAGCCCCTCAACTTTCTCTCTGGAAATGCACTATATCAGAAATTGTATTGTAAACTTCATGGAGTAGGAGAAACCACCTGTGTGTCCATATGGCAAGACACTGGCAAAACTTACTTATGAATTGGATCCAGACCAGAACAGGCTTTTTGGGTATGTTTGCTCTGTGTTGTGAGGTGGGGCAGAGTACTTTAACATCCACTGCTATGACCTCTTAGGAAATGGTCACATTTCTCATGAGCGGTTAAAAAGTCAATTGCTTCTTTTTCTGGTGGTGGTGTAGATGTTTTCTATGTAGAAGTTGCTGTCTCATAACCGGTGACCCTTCTATGGTAGGCACTACCACAGAGCGTTACAGAGACGCTTTGTGTGGTGTGCAACACCATACTTAACAGTCCTCTGCTGCTGAGACACCATTTGTCATATTTATGCTCTGAAGGTAAAGACTGGAACTGGACTTTCTGCTCTAACTTTGGCTGCACCTGAGTTGAATTGTGCGTAGGCTTTGGAGAACCTCAGCAGTATCCTAGCAATGTTTTCATGGTAACCCTTTGTTCTGGCTTTGAGTGGCAGGGTTTTCATATTGGGGGGAGGGACTACAGGGGTAGCTCCTGTGAGAGAAGCTGCTAGAAGCTTCCCCAGCTCCAAGTCGGACCCACCTCTGGCCAAGGCCAACTCAATCAGCGACAGTGGTAGCACCTCTGCGATAACATATTTAAGAAGGGAAACCTGCAGCGGAGAGTTGAGTGGGATGCGAGAGAAATACATATGCAGAGACCAAGGCCAGTGAAGAAGGAGGGGGAGGAGGTGCACCGGAGGAGGTGATGCCCCTGCAGCCCGTGGCGAGATGGCAGGCTGTCCCTCTGCAGCCCATGGAGGTGAGTGGGGGAGCAGATGCCCACCTGCAGCCTGTGGAGGACCCCACGCTGGAGCAGGTGGATGCCCCCGAAGATGGTCGTGACTCCATGGGAAAGCCTGTGCTGGAGCAGTCTGTTCCTGAAGGACTGCAGCCCGTGGGAAGGGCCCATGCTTGAGCAGTTCATGAAGAACTGTCTCCTGTGGGAGGGACCTCATGCTGGAGCAGGGGAAGAGTGAAGAGTCCTCCCCCTGAGGAGGAAGGAGCGGCAGAGACCATGTGTGATGAACTGACCGCAACCCTCATTCCCCTGCACCACTGCAGGGGAGGAGGTAGAAAAAACCGGGAGTGGAGTTGAGCTGGGAAGGAGGGAAGGGTGGGGGGAAGGTGTTTTAAGATTTGGTTTTACTTCTCATTATCCTTGTTTTGATTTGATTTGTAGTAAAATAAATTGATTTTGTTTTTTCCCCAAGTTGAGTCTGTTCTTTGCTCGTGACCATAAAGTGGTGAGTGAACCCTCCTTGTCCTTGTGTTGACCCACGAGCTTTTCATTGTATTTTCTCCTCCCCATCCCACCAGGGCAGGGGGAGGAATGAGCAAGTGGCCTCATGGTGCTTTGTTGCCAGCTGGGCTTAAACCATGACACCCTTGCAGCTTCCAGACCTTGAATGCATGCATGGATGGAGTGTGCCATAGGTTTGGACTGGCTGCATCACTCACAAGTGCAGGACTCTGGATGCATTGCCCAGGCAGATCTTGCCAAATGAGTGCCAATAATGGCTTCACATGTGCTAAGCTTGAAGATTTCTAATGATTCATGCAAGGTAGGCATTGCACTGATTTACTTAGTTGATAAAATGCCATGCGCTGGGTTCCACCAGGGAAGCTTTCTTCCATTCGTGTTTATAAATATAATTAAATTGAACTTGAATGTTTAAGCAGTTGGTTTACAGAAATCAGCACATCATTTTAAGCACCGCTAGTCCATCTGCTTATGAAATGTTAGACTAAGTATGATACTAGAGTATGTGTACAGAATAGTATTCAGCAATGCTTTTAAGGTATGCTCAAAAATCTATTAATAAAATGTGCCACACATCTGTTTCCTCCTCTGCGTAGTCAGTAGCTAAGGGATTCTCTCTTTCTTTGACCAAACAAACCATAATGTTCCAAATGGCTCTTTAAGGTTGGGTGTTAAATTTTGCAAATAGGTTTTGCATTAGCCACAGTAGAAAAGGGGCTTGCATTGTCCTGGGTCTGGCTGGGATAGAGTTAATATTCACAAGAAGCTGGGAGGGGACACAGCCAGGACAGCTGACCCAAACCTGCCAAGGGGATATTTGATACTATATGATGTCATGCTCAGCGTATAACCTGGGGGAGCTGGCTGCAGAGGAGGAGGGAACACGGCTAGGGAATGGACTGGGTATTGGGTTCTGGGTGGTGAGCAATTGCATCCTGCATCACTTGCTTTGTATATTCTTTCATTAATATTATTATTTCTTCTCTCCATGTGTTGTCCTATTAAACTGTCCTTATCTCAACCCATGAGTTTTTACCTGTTTCTCCCAATCCTCTTCCCCATCCCACCGGGGGGAGGAGCGAGCGAGCAGCCGTGTGGTGCTTAGTTGCTGGCTGAGCCTAAACCACGACATTCATCTAGATCCTTGTCATAATTTCTTCTGAACTCTTCCAAGGTGGAGATGATGATATGCTTTACATCTGAACCTGAACTGCTGGGGACAGGTCCCAGTTCGCTGATTTGCTACAGGCTTTTTCTGTTATCAGGAATGACATCCTAGCTGGCCATGTTAACTAGACTGATTTGGGGAGGGAAAGTATAATTCAATTTCAGCTAGACAAATGTATTCTAATTTTAGCTTGTTTTATGCTAGCAGAAGAGAAGACTGCCTAGTATGTGTATTTCTGTATGTAATTATTTTTGGAACTTTTATTTTTATTCATCCATATCTGGCCTGAGACATATTTTCCTCTTTAGACCAATGGGTTGCACTTGTTTTATTCAGAAGTTCTTTTTACTTCAGACCAAAGGCCATATTTGTGTTAGTATTCCTAATTGGTTTATCTTCAAAATTATTGAAGCATACTTTTGTGTTCTAATCTTTCAATATTTAATCTGGCCTTGTTTGGTTTGGAAGAAATGTCTTTGTTAGCCATTGTTTGCTCAGAACTTCGATAATACAGGCACTTTGCTAGTGTTAAGTATTTGCTTTGCTAGTATTTGGGGTTTTATTACATCAGACTAAGGCCCAAAGCATATTACTCCTGGACAGCAGCCTACATAATACACAGGCATAGTCTTGCTATTGCTTTGGCTCCAGTGAGAGACCCTGTGTGAGAATCATGGCTAGTTTTGGCAGCTCAGGAACAGTTGCCTGTCCTAGTGGTGCTCATGCTGCTCAGTGGGGTGCATAAAAGAGACTGGAAATGTGCAGCACTTGAGTTTGGACTTGCTCTGTGCTGAAATCTGAGGAGCAGCCAGAGGAGGCTCTGCCCTACCTCAAACCTGGCAGGGCAAATAAATATTCAAAGGACAGAAAGAGATACCAGGGATGGGTGGAAGAAAGCTGGTGGTAAAATCTGTTGCCACAGTTGTTGGAGAGAGGCTACAGACACAGACTGTGCCTCCAGTGTCAGCACTGGTTTCTTGCCCCCTCCTCTAAGTGTGCAGTGAGCTGCTAAGAATCTGAGCATCATCAATGTGTTAAGATGGAAGAGAGTTCATATCTTTGGTACATGGGTGGTTGCTTTTGTCCTTGCTCTGAAGACATCTCCTCCTGAATTTGTGCAGCATCTATTCTTTGCAGTGGAGATGCAGAGAAGCTCTGAACATGGAGCAGACATCTGCAACCCATTTGTTGGTGCCAAGCCATGTGAGTCAGTCTGAATGTGTGCTTTGTCACTTCAAGTGTGCTCCTGTCTAGTGTGGCCGTCCCTGCCCCATTGAAGGCTGAGACCCTTCCAGCATGCCCAAGCATGAAGCAGGAGTCCGTGACTTCACAGACTTCATTCTGCACATGCATTGCTGATGGTGTATTAGTGATTCAACTGTCGTGCCAGCCTAATGACACAGTATTGCCATTTTGTGAACTCTGCTGTGCAGACAGGAGCTTATTAGTTTCTGCAAGGATTTACTTTTTTCCCAGACCCATCACTTGTTTTATAAAGCTATCACGTACCATTTAAATTCTTACCGCTGTTCTACAGTCTTCTTACAGTACTTTTTGCTCTGATATATTGCAAAATGGTCTATGTTAAATCCAAGGCAATAATGATTCAATATCAATCATTACTATAATTTTTCGGTTCAATGATATTTCAGTGTGGTCTAAGATAAAAGGAATTAGTCTTTTAGGGATGGACTCTGTCATTATTTTTCATTATTTACTTTATTTTTGGAATATTCTCATTGATTTTTTTTTTTTCCCCCAGATCACTTGCAGTATTAGAATGAGTAAATAAGATAAGAGTGAAAACATACTGTGTAGGAGAGCTCCAAGCTGGGAAAGCAAATCAAGTCTCATAAAATTTTTCTCTGTTACAGTGTATTTTCTATGGCATGCTTTTTCTGCTCTTAGATGGTTCAGGTTTCTCCTTTGCTCTAAATATACCTTTCACTCACATGCATTATGAGGGTGCATTCTAGACTCACTTGCTTGTATTTTCTAGAGTGACAAGTGATTTTTTTTTTTTTTGAGGTCCATAAACATTCTCAATTTGGGCCTCCAGTTTTAGAAGTCTAAATTCTTTTTATTAAAATGCTCAGCACCTGTTCTCTAGTGGCCAAGTGATATGTTGCACTGCTTAGGATGAATGAGCTTTAATAAACATGATTATATCTGTCCATAATATCACTTCTGTGAGTAGATGGCTGCATGCAGTTGTTTTTCCCTACTCAGCCATTACTCCTGACAGCATATCTGAGAGCATTTTCTGCAGAGGTTTCTTTGGGAGTCCAAGTAGCTGCACAGACTGTATCTCATCAGTGACAGGATACAGCAAGGAAACATTCAACACTTTATGTTTAACCCATAACTCCAAGGTATTAAGCTATTCATTTGAAAACACGTCAATGAAAATTGATGTGTGACTTTCTGTCTGCAAAACAGGCCACAAAGTATCATGGACTCTAGATCTTGAGCCACAGAATCTGCCTGTAAGCTGTGCAGTTTCCCATTCAAGAGGAGGGGGCACTTGCTGCTAAGCCATGAGTGTATCTTTCTATTGTAGTAGTTCTAGTGTCCAGTGATAGCAGGGAGTAGGTGACCCGTGTTTACTGGTCTCTTGCACTGGAAACTCTTACTTTGGAAGATGAATGTTACACTTGCTGGGGATCTGTCTGCCTGACCTTTCCTGTAAATAGAGGTAGTCGCCATAGAAGAAGCTGGGCACCAGTAACACTTTGCAATGGCTGATTTTCCACATTATACAAACGCTTCATCAAGGGACAGAAACTGTTTTGGAATCAGTTAAAATGCACATGGTCCCCATTCTTAAGACAGTGCTAAAAGACAGCAGCCTTCATATATGGTCTTTAGACTTAAGATGCCTGATCTCTCTGTATTTCTGAAAGGAGAGTGGCGGTGCACTAGAAAAATAAAATCGCCTACCAAATATGAGGCCAAGTCATGGGGCTGACCAACTGATAGGACCCTCTCCGCATGATGGAGTAACTGGGACCCCAGTGGGACTGCTTGTCTACTATATACCCTCTGAGACTGGAGTGGCAGAGTTGGGATATCTGGAACTCTCTGCATTGGAAAGCGCCTGTAGGATGGCACTCCTGTTGTATACGTGGCTAAAACAAGTAATCAATGGAACCCAAAGCCTTTCTGGAGCTGATATGCCACTTTGGCACTTGTATTGGCAGAATGATTTGGGGGGGGGGAATTTTTCATAGTTCACTGTGGTGCAGGTAGGATCAAAATTGGGTTCCCCTTGTCTTGAAATATTGCTGTGGATGCCAGTGAAAGTAGGGTCAGGTGTGTGGTACAAAGGATGACCTCCTCTCCTTCACACTGACTTCATCCAGCTACTTTTGCTGGGGTGAGCAGCAGGACCAGACCAAAGTGCTCAGTGTTAGCCCCAGAAGCTGTTGCTCTGCGGGACTAACAGTGTGAGAGTGAACAGTAGGCACGCTGTGAGATTGGAGGAGCTTGCTGGACTGAACGTGAAGCTTGAGTGAATAGCTCACTGCAGCTTTTTGGTTCGGACATACAGTCTACATAGCCTTATGTCCAAGAGAAACAAGCCCAGCAGAAAATAGGGTTTGTGTTCTGGCTTTGTGAATATCAGATGGGGGAAGACGTGTATAGTGCCAGGCACTAAGCAGCCAGTCCAGCCTTTTGAGCCAGTGATGACTGGAAAGTGCTTTGCTTCAAGCCATGTCAGCAGAGAGGCTGCATGGCATACACAAGCTATGTAAGTAACTGCCACCCCAAAACTGCTGGGGGAAAAAAAGGAGGACAATGCTGGAAAGTAATTATTATTCAACATTATCAATGAATACTTTTCTAGCTTAGTTATGGGTTTTACATAATTAAGTCCCTGAGAATGAAATCTCTATGGTTTTTTATTAGAGAAGTGTGTGCAAGTTCAGCAGCCACATTTTTGCCAGGATAGCAATTAGAGTGTGAGACCTTCCAAACAAGAATAAGGCATTCTGTGAGGGTGTGCAAAAAGAGGCAGTTCAAGGTGTGAGGAGCTCATCTGCTGTAATAGAGGGAGACAAGTGAGTAGCTGTAGAATAGAAAATCAGTTTTATAAGGACTTACTTGAGTCATATAATTAGGTGGCAAATAATAACACAACCGTGTGACACTGTCAGACCTGACAGCTGCTGATGTTCAACTGGAGATGTTCTGAGTGTTTTGAAAGCTTTGCTTGCTTTCTCATGAGTCATGTGATAAATAGAAACAAAATCCTTTTTTAAATGAATTTGGTAAAATTCCTTTTGACTTGAATAAAATCAGGACTCAGTTCTGGGAGTTGAATATACAATAGCGCTAAAAGTAGGAAGGAGCCCTATTCTAAAATACTTGAGGTACTCTATTTTTTTAAGTCCTTTATTAAAAAAATCTTTGAGACTTCTTCCACAAGAAATACACCACTTGATTAGGTATTTTTCTTATCATAAGCTTACCTTTCTAGTTGACAAAAAATTGCTGAACCTTCTATATTGGTTCAATGCCAAGAATAGTAATAGGGAAAAAACCTTACAGTGTATTTATACGTTCACGTCATTCATTTGCGTAAATGGTTGTAGAAGCTTCTTTGATTTATATGGCCAGCAGATGTTGGAACTGAAAGCACCTGCTAAGAAAAGCAGATTCTTTACAGCCATGGCCTAGCCCCATCTCCATAGGTTTTTATTTTTCCCCTGGCCTCCTTGCTGTGGCCCAGCGGTATCTGTGCTATTAGTTCATCTGTGCAGGCAGCGTCTGTGGTGGGTCTTGGATGCTCTATTCTGTGCATCTGCCAGGCCTGCTTTGATAATGCAGCCAAGCCACTGCTGGTTGAAATGTGAAAAATGCCAGAAGCTTCTTTTTCTGTGTGTACAAAATCAGCCCAGGAGGCCTGTGACATGAAGAAAGCATAACTCGTCCTACTATACTGCTTTTAAAAAAAGGGTGAAAAACAAAATAAATAAAGGAGGCTTACTAGCAACACCTAGGCAGCACTGCAGCTCAAAAGCAAGGGCTTGTATTGTACGAACTCAATACAATTGCCCTAGCTGGACAAAACCAGTCCTATTAAGAAACTATGAAGGAACTAAATTAATCCTAAACAGACAAACTGTTTTTCTTGCACCCACCAGTGTGTCTGGAAATGCCTTGCCCGCTATTTCTAGGAGCTGATGTTCCAGCAGCACTGCCCAGAATTTCAGTCAAATCACACTGGTTTAGCCCCCATATATTTGGATACACAGTAGTAAAAACAATCTATTGTTCATAACTGTTATCCTCCCATCATAACCTCTGTTGATCTTGCCTGTGCCATCCCTGGCTTTCAAAATAGATGCACAGCAGATGTGGAGCAAGCGGGCCAGAATTTCAAGTTTGACGCTAGGCATCAGTGAGCTGAGTGTTTCTGCAGATGATGGGAAATCTGCTTGTAGCTGCCTTTGTCTCTTTTTAGTGTAACTGTGCTGTATATGAAACTGAGAATGGGCAATGTGTGCCTCATCAATAGATGACCTGTTGTTGGGGAATTCACAGGACAGGGGTTGAGGCTGACGTGGAAAATACTCTGTGACGCCGTAAACAGCTGAAAACTTCAGATATCTGCACCAAGATTCACACAGAAGGGTGATGTCCTCTTCCTTAAGTGAAGAGCAGACTGTACTCCTCAAAGGGAAAAGGCAAACACTGTAGGCATGACACTCCTGGCAGACAGGCTGGTGGAGCCAGCCGTCATCACTGTGAGATGAGATTAATAGGTTTGGGTGCATTAGGGTAGCTGAGTAGCAGGTGACCCTTGGAACAACAGAGATGTTTGCAAAGACTGTGTTGCAACTCCTTCCCTGGACAACTCCCATGCAGAAGTGTGTGCTTGCTGATCTTCAGAGTGCAGTGAAGAGCTGTGCCTCATTGGAGTCCTTAGTATAAAGGAGTATAACTTAGGTGTGTGTGGATGATGTACCTGAAACATGAAAATGAGGCTTGCTTACCTTAAAAAATCACATCACAGTTCACAAATCCACCAATGATAAGGTTTTTAATTCAGTTATCTCTAAATTATATTAAGATCAAAGTTACTCCTATTATAAGTTTTGTAATGCTATGAAAATTCTGCCAAGCACAGAAGCTTGAGTGTTGAAGGAATACATCATACCAATTAGTTAATGATGTAGTTTGTCTAGCCAAGTATTGTTAAAAAAAAAAGTTGGAGAGCACTAAAGGAAGTGGCATAGTCTGGCATCTTGACTGATACTGCGTGATCCTTAACCTCATTTAATTGAAGTAGTAACTGATCCTAAATATCGTATTTCTTTTAGCTCCTAATGACTTTTGTAATATTTGCTTGTAGAGTCAGTCCTATGCCACGGCTGTTTATCGCTTGTTTTTCAGTTCTCAGTTAGTTTTGACTTCTGCCCAACTCTGTGTTACTGAAGTGGTTGCCTTGGCATTTACCTCAACAGGTACAGAATTAGCCCCCTAGCATAGGAGGTACCCTCTGTAAATATTACTCTGCCCTGCTGTTACTGAAGGGAGGATGAGTCTGTCACCCCCGCCCAGGGATAGGGCAGTTGTCTCTAACTCAGCCAACACAGCCCTCCAGATATTTGTATCAACAGTAGTTCTTTCACCTAGTCTGAAACCAAGACCCTTCTAGTTGAGAGCGCAGTTTCTCTTAGCCTTCACCTTGATCTGACATGCTTTACTATTATTCTCTCTCGTCTTCTCTAGACAGCCTGCAAGTTAGAACTGAGGATTGCTGATGTTTGTTTGTCAGAACATAACTTTGTCGTTTTTCCTGCTGTCTGGCCTGCCAGATAGGGAGAAGTAGTAAAGACAGATTGTGTGTTACAGGGTGGAAATGAGGGCATTTGTATTGTTCAACAAGCCGGCACACTATCCTGGCAGCAGCCAGCTCTGTGGAAGGTGTTCTTCGGCTTTGCTGCGTTTCATTCACTAAAGCACTCTCCTTTGAACACTGACCAAACCTGATTCTTAAAGCTAAGCATTTAATCTTGTGTTTGGCATTAAATTGCAGCTTTATGCTGAGAAGTGTCAGAGAATAGCCGGATATGTTATAATGGACTCTACTGGTGAGTTGGGATGGACTCTCTGCAGAGAGAGTTCCCAAGTGTGTTGAACGGTGGAAAAAGTTAGATCTGTGGTGTGTAAATTAAGTCAGATGAAATGTCTTCTTAATCAGATGTGACAGTCATTTATGCTGCTGTAGTTTATTAGTGATAAACTGATATAGGTTATCTATAGCTGATGGAATTGGCATACCATTCTTCATTAGTCATTCCTAATTTAAGGCAAAGGTTTCTGCTCCTTGACTGAATGAAAGTCTTGCTGACATGAAGTGAGAGGCTTTCTGGGTTTAGGATTGCATACTGAAATTGGCCTGTTTGTGAATCACAAACTCAGCTTGAAAAGGCAGGCTCAGGCATGTGAAAAGAGCAGAAGTGACTTGGGCATCAGCATGGCTCAAAATCGATGTTCTGTATCATGACGTAAAAAGAAAATTCCCTTAATAGTAGAAACAGTAATTATATGGTACCGGCACAAATGTGTGCAAGGAGAGGCCAGTGCATCACATGCAAATCGCCACACTGAACTGCTGAACTAGAGAAAAGGGTCCATTGGCTCAGCTGGCAGAGGGACCAACACACAGTGAGCATCTCTGAGGCACCTTGTCTGGCAGAGAACGTGTGCCTGCGGCTGAGAACATACAGATGACTTAAGTATACAGGATCCGGTGAAGATGAGGGAAGAGAGCTGGGTCCCCTCTGTGGAGAGATGATCCTATTGACAGGCCCTGTTTTGTTTTGCCCAGATGGCTACTGAAGCAGAATACAAAAGTAACCAGGGAAACTTGGGTCGGAGAGGCTCTGGCATCCTGGTGGAGTCTTAGAAATATCTTGTGGCCTCTTTCTGCTTGAAAGGAAGAGAAGACATAGGGTTTGATGAATAGAGGATGACTTATCTCTAGAAGAAATTATTAGTTATACTTAAAATTATAAGGTTGGAAATTCAAATCTTGTCCCCTTAAAAAAAAAAATGAGGAGAGGTGAGGGGTGATCAGACTTGAAACAGTAAGGTGAATTTAATCACGTACATACAATACAGCTCTAAGGGACAAAATGCTGAGGAAGAAGGTTTAAGATATTATTTAACTTCTTTAATGATCTTGAAAGGTAGTAGGCAGTACATTAATGAGCTGATAATAAATTAGGAGGATCTTTGGATAGATAAATGATAAAAAAGGGGCATTGATTTCTTAATACAGAAAGAATAGCAAAATGATTTTCAAGCAATTGCCACTGAAGACAGCTGTGAATGCCAGAAATCTCTAATATTAAAGAAGGACTTGTATAAATTAGTGAGTGTTCTGGCTGTGTGATGTTTGAAGTTAAAATTTTTGCTCAAGTTTGTTCTTCTAGCAAGTGACAGAAACACCTCTGCAATACTTCGTATATATTTAAATTTTGGTAGTTTATCCTTGATAACTGGTTTTCCAAAGCTGCTTAACTGTGAACCAGCAATGCATTGCTAGTATGATGTTGTAAGTATATTTCCAAAATGTTCCTGAAAAATTAGCCATCCTTCTCCCATTCATACCTATATGTTCCCCTGCAGCTAGGCTATAAAACTAAGGCAAAATTTACCAATGACTATTCAGAATTTTGCCCATTACTTCTTTTGACCGCAGCTGAAAAATATTGGGGCAGCATTGCACAAGGTAGTCTATAATTCCCCCTCTCCCCCCAAACAATAACAAAAAATTTAGTAGTGTCTTCAGTTAAATATGAAATGTACCTTAAAATTAGATGGCTAGCAGCATAACCCTCTTGGCCAGGCCAGTTGCAAGAGAAGGTCCCTGAACTAAGGCAGTTTATGTAAAGTTGAATCACAAAAAAGGAACATGAGCACCCCAGCTTCTGAGTGTGTCCTGTGCCATGGAGAAATTGCATGGCTTGTTTCAGGCTGCTTAGGTTGAGGGTGGTGTGAAGTGTTCCTTTTGCTCAAAGAGAAGGTGTTTTGATTACAGGCTTAGAGATGAAGATAGTTGTCTATTGATAATGTAAAGAAATTTTTTATCTTCTTAAACTTCTGTGTAGCAATCCTGGCAGTCATTTTGGTCAGAGATGGAGCAGTAAATATTTGCTGAAGCTCTAGACAAGCTAAAAACACATGACAAACCATCTTTTTATTATGTGTTTATTGAAAAATAAGATACTTTTTACTAAGTACCATAGAAACAAGGTTGACAATCAATAGTAACAGGGAATATCACTAATTTTTAGTATCTCTATTTTGGTAAGGCCCAAGGAAGGCTTGCAAAGATGTGTTATGTTTTGGGGTTTGCTATGTAGGTATCATCTAGTGGCACAAAACAGGGCCTGGAGGGGCTTTTGTGTCAAGAACTTGACTCCCTCAAACTGCTAGAAACAGCAGCCCATAGCTCATGCGGTGTGTCTTATAGGCCTTCCCTCCTCTGTCTCTTGCATGTAGGACTGTAATTTTGCTTTTTTAATTTTTTTTTTTAACCTATTGTGTTTTCTTGAACTTGCTTCACATTAGAAGAAAAGTATCCAAGCAGTGTAAACAGGACAGGTTTCCAGTGAGGAGGTCTTGGATGATCCTGGAGAGCTGGGTATCACTTAGTGCTGGTCCTTCTCCCTCTCCCTGCAGACGGCAGCTTTCCACTCACTGAGATGCCAGGTACAAAACCAAACTGTTGGCACATAACCCAGGCAAATATTCTGATGTTCTCACTGAAGCATGGGCAGAGGGCTCCCAGGAGAAGCTTTGTTTCTTAAGAGGCCTCAGCTGCAGCTGTGGTTTCTGGAGATAACATTTGATTAAATGAAAGCTGCTGCTCAGCACAGCTTGTGGAGCCACAGTATCATCCCCTGCTCTTTATGCTCAGAGATCCCGGTGATTGGGCTGTAGTAAGGAGTCTCTTGTAGAAAGATGCAGTTGTGATGGTGCTGCATGGTCATGCAGTGCTGTATTAACTTGCCCAGGAGCAAGCCTTGCCCACCCTGAGCAGCCTTTCTGGCCCATAGTGGGTCTTGCTATGTGCTGCCCTGGGCCTGCTGACTCAAGGGGCTCCCTGGGCCTGCCTTGTCCCCTTGAGCTGTTCATGGGTAGACTGAAGGCACTCACTTGTGCATTCCATCAGTGCTGCACCAACAGCTTCCTAGAAGTGCTTGTCATTGCGTAGAAATCCCTCTGGGGCTGCTGTTAGAAAGACATGTACAAGGAAGTTTCTCAGGAAGCAAAGCTATGGCTGGTAACATGGCCATCTTTGGGAGTCCTCAGCTGCCAAAATACTGGAGCCACCTCTTGGGGTTGTGCTGGGAGCTGACAGACAGATATTGGAATGTATCCTTCCTGTTAGCCACAGACACTTCACTATAAAGCACATATATCCTTCCTGTTTTATCCTGGAAAAATGCATACTACTGAAACGAAGGTGACTGGGCAAGCCTGCTTTCGGGGGGAAGAGGCAGCAAAGCCCCGCTCCAGGTGCCAAGTGCTAGGCAGGGGCCCTATCTGAGGTATTTTCTACATCCCTGCTGGGTATTGCTGAAATACAGTAAGGAAAAATGGTTGTGGGAAACTTCGTGGGTGAAAACTATTGTTACTACTTTGGTCCATTTTACCAATTAAGTATTTAATTTCTTTTTTTTTTTTTTCTTTTTTACCTAAAACTGTGTGCATGTTTATGTTCCTTAGATTCAGTAACTTCAGCTTAGTGAATTTCTGATATCCTGAAAAAGGGGACCATTTTTAAAAATTGAAACAAAACTTTGTCTTTTGTTTGCTGGTAACTCTTAAGTATCAAGCTTTTTTTACTTGCTGTGCAACATATACGGAGTTAAACAGTATTATCTGCTGGGATTTTAGGTACAGTTGTATGTGCATGTAATATTGTTGTAAAAGTACATCTACTTATGAAGACAAGAAACCTTGTCAGTTAAACACCAAATACAAGATGGTGGGTGTATCTGCTGATGTCTGTGGGTAAGTGTTTAGAGGACTGAACCAGGACTGGTAGCCAGGAGTTGGTGCATTTGAATCTCGTCTTCCATATTCATTTCTATTAGGGCAAAATAACTGAAAAAAAAAAAAAAAAAAAAAAATCAGTTGAACAGCAGTGTTAAACTCATTTTTCCCAAGCTGCTCTGCAGTGGAAGAGCATTGCTTCTCACTGCTGCTTGTTAGTTGGTCCTACGGAATTTCTGCCTATGCAATTATTTTGTAAATCTTTTGAGGTGGAGCCTTTTAATTTTGTACAGTGTCCTGTTGGTATCCCTCAGGCACAGACACTTCCTGATTAACAATTTATATAATACCTGTAATGCACGATACATAGTCCATAGATATTGATATTGAAAACTGCAAATGTCAAGAGAAAACGTGGCTCAAGACCACTGTTACTAGCATCTAATTAGACATTGCTGGCATCCTCACCTACTAGGTCAGGTCTTCAGTGACAGATTTGGTTCTGAGTGCTTGTGCCTTATGAAACTGTCATTTTTTTAATCCAAGCTTAATACTCTGCCTTCTGAATGAATAGGTTAAATGTGCCGTGTTAATTTGAGAGAGAATGTAGCAGTAAGAGGCAATCACATACAATTGGAAAGAAATATTTATGGTCAGTTTAGCAGGATCAGCTATCAGATGACCTCTGACATCCACCATCATCTACTAAAGAGCTAATTAGCTGTAAAAGTAGACGATAAGTCAATTGCATCAGCACAAAGGATGAATTTGTCTTTTTGGGTTTTGCTGATAATAAAGTCTGCTAGTTAAAGATAGGCAGAGAGCCACCTGTGTGTGAAAAGCAAACTTTCCTGAAGGAAGGTTAAAAGAAGATGCAGCTGTAAACAGAAGCATAAGGCAAGGTAAAGGTACAGCATGAGGGGATGCTTGTAGAGAAATGGGTGGAGGGGGTCATAGCTAGAATGAGGTAATGAAGCACAGGAGAAAATTCAGTCTGTGGACACTAGATTTAGCCCCATGATAATTCAGATTGTCCTGATTTTTAAAAAGCTGCACATTCTCACTGCAACTCTTGAGGATGCTGTTGGTTATATTCAATGGCATGTTTACCTGGGAATTGAAGTAAAGGCAGTTTTCTTGGATGCTTGAACATCTGCTTCTCAGCACACAGTCTTGGGCTTTCAAATACACAGCCTGCTTTTTCTTGTGTACCAATTTCCAGTGGAACTTGCTTCAGGCTCATGCCTCAACCTTAACTTCTCCATTTCTGTGTTTGTATCCTTGAGACAATTTAGAGCTTCCTTCATGTTGGCATAAATCGGAATTAATCATTCTGTAGCTTTGAAATTTGCTTCAGAGAACTGGAGAGAATGCTTGACCTGGTCAAATGAAATTCCTTGTTTTGCCTTCTCAGCTTTGACATGTTTTTAACTGCTGCAAGCAGATACAGGGTGGTGGAGCTGCCATATGGCAGCAGCCTGTCTGTCATGGGAGTCTTGATGGAGCTAATGCTAGAGGAGTTGAGACCTTTTCAGCAGCTTTGAGAAGATCTGATGTGAGGGATGCTGCAGGGAGCTGTTTGGCCCTACATTGCAAAGACCTTCTGGACCATACTCATCCTTTTTTCCTTTTGTGTTCCTCTATTTCCTACAAAGTTTGTTTCTGTGATTTAGTTAGGTTTTCTTCAGTCAGTCCTGTACCATGCTGTTTTCTGCATAGCTGCATAACCACTTTTGAAGGGGACCTGCAAAGAGTTATGCTCACATGCAGAATACAATTGGTGGTTTATGCCATTCTGGACCTGTTGAATACTTTATCCATATTAGCAAGTGGGTAAGGGATGTCTGCCACTGTAATTTTTGTAGAGAAGGCAACTGTGTAAGCGGCTGCCTGCCATTGAGTGTCTGGAGTGCTAACCCTAACCCAGGCCAGGTTGTTCTGTTTTCTTCTGTTGTTGAAACACTCTGACAGCTGTTACAATTGTAGCAGCTGTTTTGTCTTCATTACATGATTGAAAAAAAAAAAAAGCAACTCAGGCCAATTGCTAAGGTTCATAACTGCGCACAAATCCCCACTGAAGCTGAGGGGAGTTTATTTGATTGTTCCATAAAACTGGCTTGTTTTGTAAACTGTAGCTGTAGGGAAGTCTCAAAACCTCTGAAAGCCCTTATGCTAGGATGGTTTAGCCCCATTGAACTTGGTGACTTCTACACCACTGCAGACTCTGGTTAACTAGAGTACCTTTAAAAAGGCTTCCCAAGTTAAAAGAAGCCTCCAGGACCTTTGCCTTCTTGCCCCTGTCCTCTCGTAGCTGAGCTACTTCGGGCATGACATTAGCCCATTGTAATTGTACACCCACAACATATTGTAAGTGGTGAGAGGCAATATGGCCTACTCGGTTAAGAAGCAGCTTAAGATGCAAAGCTCTGAGTCTTGTTTCCATTGGTACCCCTCATTTGCTGCGGGACCTTCTCTGAGTCTCAGTTCCACAACCTGTAGAAGGAAGATAATTACACTTGGAATTTATTGGGGAAATCAGTTAAGAAGCTAGTTACTAGATAGACATCTACTTCCATTAGTGATGTTGAGATGTGGTGAGACCAGAGTTTATTTTGGTTGAAATGATGTCTTGATAGCTTTGTGCTTCCCTTACTCATTCCCTGCCTTCTCCTGTTTTCTCTTCACCTGATGCACATGTTCTACATTTGCTGGAAAGGGAGTCTCTCCTCCTCTGAATGAAGAGCCAAGCAGTCCTGGCTGAGGGACATATTCAGTTTTGGACAAAATGAGATGCTGTTGTGAAATGACTGCCTTGTGTTCTGGTAAAGCAATCCTGAGCTTTTCATGTAGGCTTTGACAAGTAAGTGTTGTCAGCAGCATGTTGTGTATTGATGTTGCTGTACTGATATGTAGTGGATAGCTAAGGGCTCCAAAACCCATGCAAAATCTCAGCTTCTACCTATTTCCACTGTGATGAAGAGTCTAGCTGGTTTTGAGATACCTACAGGTTGGGTTTTTTTCCTCTACCATGCATCCTAATGATCCAGGTGATAAATTCAAGGTAGCAGTTTGAAAGGGAAGGATGAATCTCCTGCCTAGGCACATGCCGAACAGCAGCATCCCTGAGGCATTCAGCTAGGGACTTACAGGGCAAGAGTGGTGTGGCAGAAAGTAGTACTCTAGTGCTGTACCATGTGCTTTAACTTTTTGGTAGAAATGTTTCAACAATAAAAAGAAATCCATATGAAATCAAACTACAGTCCAGAGCAGATTGCATTCTTATAAATATGAATAATGCAAGTTTAGTTAGATTTTTTAGTTTGAAGTCATTTGAGCATGTGGGGCACATCCTCAAGTAAAGATCATCTATCAAAGTCTGCAATACTCAACTGTTTGTGTTGCTTTTCATATTTTTAATAGAAATTTTTTTTCAACTATCTTTTAAAATGACTTATTAAAAAGGAAAACATTTTCTTCTGCTGTTGTCACCTTATATTTTATTCAGACTCTTCTATCATGCCCACTTCTGTGGTGCATGAATGCTTAGCTACTACTGCACTACAGCAGACCAGCATGAAATGATATAAAAGACTATCATATCAGTGAGAAAGCATGATTGGAGATTTTAAAGGGCTGTATAGGTCAGGGAGAGGACCTTGAAGCTAATGTGAAATTTGACTGGCAACCAGTGGATGATGGAGACAGAAGTGGAATTACGTGCTCACTCCATCTGGTGCCAGTCAGAATCCCAGCAGCAACATTTGGTACCAGCTGCAGTCTGTTAATTGTGTGTTCAGAGACACTGGCAAAAACAGCGTTACAGTGGTTCAAACTGAATGAAACAAGAGCAGGAACAAATACCTCTGCTTCTGAAAGGGCAAGTTGCTGGCACAGTCAGGTAGTGTTTCTGAAGTAAAAGATGATGCATTGCTCAACAGAGAGCTTCAGCTGCATGTGTTTAATTCCAGGTGCAAGGAAAAGTCTGTCTCCTAAATACTTACTAAGGGAATTAATTGCAGTAATGCTTTTAAAATACATAAATAAAAGTAAGAGATTGAAGGCAGCATATGGAGATGACTTTTGCAATACTTAATTTTGAGTTTTAATTAAAGAACACTTCAGATACTTAGTCCAGGCTTTGGTATGGCAAGAAGGCAGCCGACTTGGAAAAGAGGGTGTAATTTGGTGACAAGTCAATGGTATGACCATATGAACATAATATAACAGTGGTGATGGTTCAGTTTGCCTTGGAAAAACAGGTACCTAGGAAAAGTGTCAGAGTTTATGGATTTACATCTCAATAGTGGCCAAATAGAGAAGAAATAAAGGTGGGACAGATCTGGACCTTTCTTACACAGAACCATGTGTCAGAGGACAGAACTGCAGAGGGCCCAATTCAGCCTTCTTATGTGCCTTACCTTCCCATGGAAGTGAGATACTCATGCACCAGGAACACGGAGTTGGAGTCTAAGCTTTTCTAAAATAAACAAGTTTCAGAAAGCAGGGTGTGACGAAGGCACGCAAATCTTCAGTGCCTGAGGCACAGCATATAATATCAAAATACCAGGAGGGCAACAAGAAATGAGTTTTAGCTGCACCTTCCTGTCCTGCTCATCACAAAGGATGCAAGATAGTTGGATGCCCTCTATATCATACACTGACAAAGCTCATGCACTTGGCTGAACATTCGATGTACCTTCCTGGAATGCTTTGCCTTTCAAATCTGCAAGCAACCAGCTGACTCTGCATTGCAGTGTTTGCTCTACCTGTCCTCATCAGGTCTTTACAAGCTGGAGGAAAGATGTTGACGAAAGTAATCGATAGAGTAAAGAATGATGAACCAATGAAAAGAATGTGACTGAAAGGCCACAATGGAGACCACAACAGTCATGACAGTATCATAATTATCATTTTTGGGGATGGTAAATTAAAATGCTAGCACAGAAATAACAGAATCAATAATTTAAACCTTGGCAAGTGTAAGGTTATAGAAGAAAAGGCCACGAGCAGTAACTGTTGTGCACAAAAGAACGCTTTCTCTACTTTTTAGTTTACCAGCATAATCATCAGTTGTGATGCAATACTAGGCCTGTTTGCAGACTCCTTCCACTAGTGATAATATGCCAGAGAACTGGAGGATGTGGGGGAGAGAATGTTCTTATATGTAGTGATTACAGAAGTTGGGTTTCTCCTGGGTTGTATTGCTATCAACTGCTTGTGTGACCTTGAGCACAAGACAGTTTACTTCCTAATGACTCCTTTTTTCAACTAAAAAATGATTGTGCTTTTAAAATTTGTTTTGAGAGTATTTTGCTGCACTTGCATGGAAGGCAATTGTACATGTTCGTACACAACATTCAGCTTCGCATTAGAATGATGTGAGTTAGTGTCAGCTGTAGTAAAGCTGTGGCTTCAGAACTTGATTCACTAATTCTCCTAATGTTAATATTTGCCATGCTTGGAGTTTAGAGCAAGAATATGACTGAAGGTTTACAAGACTTGTGTAACCATGCAGGACAGTGTCATTATGGATAAGCAAATTAGCTCTGCTTAAATCTATGACAATACTCCTGTGCATAGAAGCTGAGTTTTAATTTGCATGAGTTGAAAGCTCTGCTTCCATTTGTGAGAAACTGAAAGACTGAAAAGAAAAGAAGGGGGGAAAAAGCCCAAAATTGAAAAGGAAGAAAGGAAGTGAAATACAAATACTAGAGGTGAAAAAGAAGTATAAAGAAAAAATGGGAAAGGATATGTAATAACTTTGTTAGGTACTTTGAGGAGCTCTATTTGTTAACATAAAATCGGAGTCCTTGAGGCTGGCAGACATCTCCAGAAAAGGTCTCTCCAACCACTGCTCAAGCAGGGTCAGAGAGAACAGCTTGCCCAAGACCATATCCAGTTCGGTTTTCAGTATCTGCACAGGTGGAGACTTTACAGCTTTTCTGGGCAGGGTGTTACGCTGTTCAACCACCCTCATGCTTAAAACGATTTCTTGCCTTAAAAAGAAATTTCTTTCTATTTTGTTAGTACCAGTTGCCTCTTGTCCTGTCACTGGGCACCACTTAGAGCAGCCTGGCTCTCTCTGCTTTACGCCCTTCCCCCTCCCTGGCTGAACAGTCCCAGCTCTCAGATTCTCTTTGTGTGAGCAGTCCCTTCATCACCTTTGTCTGTCTTGTACTGGGAGCCCAGCACTGAACCTGACATTAGAGATGCCTCTCATGGGGGCTGAGTCAAGGGGAGTCTTGTCTCTCGACCTGCTGACAACTCTCTTCCTGATGCAGCAGTTTTCAGGAACCAATCTTTGCAGAAGATCAGCTCTTAAAAAAAAAATTCTAAAAAATTAAAAATTTTGTGAGTGTGCCATCAGAGATTCCCAAGAGCACTGTGTGATCTTGAAAATGTGATCACCAGTATGCTAATTCCTTATTGGGTGCAAGCCTACTGCCCACACTATTTGGTGTCTGAATGATTTAAATTAAGACTTGGTTTTCTGAAGAAAGTGTTTATATTGCATCTAAATGTTAAGACGCACTTTTAAGTATTTTTCATTTGTTTTTTTTCCAGCTTGTGTATTACATTGTGCAGAGCAGTTGTATGAGCTCAGCTCAGTGCACGTTACAAGCTCTGTCGCTGCTCTGGAGGTGGAAAGGAATGCTGTTTAGTCCTAAACCTAAAATTTTAGTTGGTGGGCAGGTTTTGGCCGCAGCCTTAATTTGTCATCATGCATAATCAGGAAAAGTAATTTTTAAAACAGTATTTAAAAGCAATTCTTTCATGGCTACCTGTGATCAAATCTTGAAGTTGTTCAGTCCCTACAGCAAACTTCATATGATCATTGTTATTGACTCTTCTGAAAAAATCAACAGTTGAATCTTACACAAAAATTTCAATGAGTTTTTTTCCAACACAAAACTTAATTCTGTTGTTGCTAGTTTGTTGTGTCTGAGCTTGTCTTCCCCTAACATTTACCAAAGAACTTGCAAAGAGCTGGTGAAAATGAACTTCAGAAAGATCTCATTGGTTTTACAGAGGATTGGATTCAAACTCTTGCATGTACATACATGTATGAGGAAAAACATTGGGTAAACAACTAACACAAAGACTGGTCATAAATATATTAAGGGAGAATTCATTATAATTACCCAAAAATGCCCAAACTTCTTCCAAGGAATTAGGTTTTTTTAGTAAGTCTGCATTTGCCATGAAAGGAACAAGCTTGTATTCTTAAGTTTATATTATTTTCTTACCTGATTGTATGCTTTAACTGCATCTTATCTCAGGATATCATATAACTTAGATTTTTCTGTGCTCTTCTGCTTTGCCTGAGTTAAACTCACCTTATCCAAGGCTGAGTAACACCATGTGACATGCACCAATAGCTTTTTCAGATGCCTTCTGTTTTAATTACCATGTGTCAAATATTTCCAACCAGCTTGTGGTCTGCAGAACAAATTAAACATCTCCATAAAGTGGTTTAAAAAATTATCCAAAACTGGACTAAACTTGAACCATGAATATATTAATGAAAATCTCAATCTGTTCATGGACATTTTGTGAGCAACAAAAAGCAGCATTAATCAAGTCAATTACTTGCTTTGCAGTTTTCACTTGACGATAGGGAATGTTACAGCATTTGGCCCTCTAAATTCTGGTAGTAACACAAGCAAGGGAAATTGATTTTCAGTTTTCTCTTCAAGATGTCTGTTTCTTATAACTTTTACTTGAGCATAGATTTTTCTACCTCTGTAGGTTATAAGGTAGAAAGTGTCTTTGTTAGCTTGGGCAGTGCTTGTGTTGGAAAAAGCAGCCTGGCTAGGCAGTTAGAAGGCATATTTCCCTGCTCCTTCTGGATGAAAATAAAGCCTGGCTCTGGACCATGCATCCTGCCCATAATTCATGCTGAGGGTGTCAATCAGTAAGCTAAAATGCCTACAGGTATCTGTGTCAGTGTGTGTAAGATAATACTGCTTTTCATTTTCTAGCGAAGGGCATTATTCTGCTAATGGCACCATTCCTAGTATCCCTGTGAGCTTGCCTAGCACTAAAGCGTAGCTCCTGAATATAGGTCAGAAAAGGACGTTGTTATAACTAGTGTCCTTGATGGAAACTGGTATGTGCTGAATTTGCAAAAAGTCTGAGTTCAGTGTCATCCGTTTTCAGTATTTCCCGAACAATTGATTTATTTCACATTATTAATGAACTTTGCAGCAGTTCCACTTGTCAGGCCTACTCTGCAGGGGTCAATAATGAGAGGAAACCTGATGTTAGTGGATCCAGCTTAAGTGATTCTGTCATGCTAACGATTCAATATATCAGGACAAATGTCAGCTCCTTCCAATATGTTAATTCCTCTGATCCTATTTGCATAAACTACAGTCAATGAAATACAAGTTCTCCCTCTAGGATAGTTAATGGAGACTTGTAAAGGATTTTTTTTTTTTCCCTGAGTTTCTAGGAAGGCTGAGGAGAACGGAACCTCATTCCTGAGCTCCATGTATAACCTGGAAGCAAAGATGTGGCTTTACTTGAACACAACCTCTTCAAGGAGTAGGTTTAGCTACCTGATTAGGTGATAGTAGAGATGAAGACTAGACATCCCCTGTATCTGATTTTGTAGGTCTTGGAAGGGATTGCTCGTGAACCAAGCAAGCAGCAGAGAGGAATGACTTCTGGCCTTCTGTACTCAGAATAGAGGATTAACCCTTCAAGTTAGTGTACATGTGAGACTATTTTCCCAGCCTTTCTGGCAAAAATGTTGCCAAATTATGTGTCCTCATAAAATGAAACTTGTCGTCAACAAAGTACCCGTGGTAGCTCTGCACTAGCAAGCTTTCAGAGCGTGCACTTGTGGCTCTCCGATGTCTTGTCCGAGTTCTCAGTTGCTTAAGCTGAAGGTTTTTCTGCATTTAGTGGTGTGAAATGCTTACCTGTGGCTCATACCAAGTTCCTCAACATGGCTGAAGTGGGGGTCCTGTGGTTTGCACCCGAGTTTACTACAGGGATGACCTTGTTTTCTCCTTAAGGTGCTGGTTTGTGTGCACCAATTTGCCTTTAGGAATGAGAAAATAATTTATGAACATTAGAAGTAGAAAAAAATTTCCCTAGATATTTGTGGAATAGATGTTACTCGTTGTCATGCACTTTCTTGTGGCCTGCCTTGGTACCTGAAGATGCTAAAACATTTTAGTAGCTTAAACATTTGTTCCCACAAGCCAACTTAAAAGCATGTATTTGAAACAAGGTTTCACTGAGGTTCTCTGTCCGTATTTTGCTTCTACCAAGACTAAATAAAAAAATGAAGGATTTTGTACAGTACTTCCTCTCTTCCCTGGATTTTTGAGATGATGCTTCAGTGTTTAGCAACAGCAATAAAAGCGTGGAATACTAATGGTTGTAAATACCACAAGGGGAAGCAGCCTTTCCCACATAGTGTTAAAGTTTCTCAGGACAAAAAAAGGTAAGTAGCTACTGCTTTGTTTTCTTCTACTTTCTCTGTGTATGAAATCACTTTGATAGATCTGCAGGAAGAGATTTAGTTGCAGATGGCAGAGGTCAGTGTATTGTGTATTCAATGTAGTCAATAATAAAGTCAGGACTTATGCTAACTGAATGTTAATGAGGAATCACAAGGACCTTGGAAAGTCATTACGTCTGGTCATTTGCTTCACAATATTGCTCCAAACAGGCTCTGGAGGCCAATGCAAGGGGATTAAAAAAAAAGTCTGGAGGAACAAGGGAAAGCAGAAAGGCTAAAAATAGAAGGTTAGTGTAATGTGCAGCAGACCATTGTAAAGACATTTTCAGAGTACAGCTGTTACACAGTAAAGAAAACCGTATTACTTCATTAAATGGCTTCGACATTGAGCCTCATCTTAGTCATCCTTTCTCCCCCTGAAATTGCTGTCCTGTTGGCCTAGGAGATCATGATGAAAAACGCATAGCTTCCCGTAAGAGCAGAAATCTTGGCTGTGGCTGTAAAGTAGAAATAACATAAACTACATTCAATTGTCAAGGTTACAGATTAAATAGACACAAAACAGAAGGGGTTAATTCCTGCAGCTCTAGATACTTGAGCAAAATTTTTGTTTGCTGGGATTTTCATGTGTGAACAATGCAAGATTTGTCCTAGGAGCTCTGGTTTTGGGTTGGGCTCAAAAGGAAAAATCTGTAGGCTATAGCATGACTCAAGCCAATAGTCTTTCCTTCCTACAAGCCAAATATTTATTATCCCTTACATTAAGTCATCATTAGTTTGCTCTCCCACCTTGAAATGACAAAAACTGGAACAAAAACTTCAAACCCTAAATCGAATCATTTAATCTTACCCAGTGTTATGGGTAAGATGTGGCATGGTCTTTTTGGTAGCGGGGGAGGGACCACAGGGGTGGCTCCTGTGAGAAGCTGCTAGAAGCTTCCCTGGCTCCAAGTCAGACCTGCCTCTGGCCCAGGCCAACCCAAACAGTGACGGTGGTAGCGCCTCTGGCAGAACACATTTAAGAAGGGGAACCTGCAGTGAGTAGCAGGATTGGAATGTGAAAGGAACACCTCTGCAGATACTGAGGTCAGTGAAGAAGGAGGGGGAGGAGATGCACCTGAGGAGGTGGATGCCCCTGCAGCCTGTGGAGAGATGGCAGGCTGTCTCCCCCCAGCCCATGGAGGTGAATGGCGGAGCAGATGCCCCTGAAGATGGCCGTGACTCCATGGGAAAGCCTATGCTGGAGCAGTTTGTGACTGAAGATCAGCCCGCAGAAAGGACCCACGCCAGGGAAGTTTGTGAGGAACTGCAGCCCCGTGGAAAGGACCCATGTTGGAAAAGTTCGTGAAGGACAGTCTCCTGTGGGAGGGACCCCATGGTGGAGCAGAGGATGAGTGAGGAGTCCTTCCCCTGAGGAGGAAGGAGCGGCAGAGACAAGGTGTGGGGAGCTGACCCCAACCCCCATTCCCCATCCCCCTGCACTGGCCAGGGGGAGGAGGTAGAGAGAACCGGGAGTGGAGTTGAGCTGGGAAGGAGGGAGGGGTGGGGGAAGGTGTTTTAAGGTTTGGTTTTTACTTCCTAATATCCTTGTTTTGTTTTGATTTGTAGTAAATTAAATTGATTTTGTTTCTTCCCCAAGTTGAGCCTGTCTTTTGCCTGTGACCATAAGTGGTGAGTGATCCCTCCCAGTCCTTGTCTTGACCCACGAGCCTGCCTTTATATTTTCTCCTCCTCATCCCACCATGGCTGGGGGGGAGGAGTGAGCGAGTGGCTTCATGGTGCTTTGTTACCGGCTGGCTTTAAACCACAACACCCAGACAAAGCTATCTTTGGAGGAGTAATGTCACTGTACTTAATGTAGGATCTTAGTGTTGCTCCTCACCTTTATTTCCTGAGGTTGCTAATGAAGGAAATATCTTTCATGGCATTATCAACATAGTGAGCACCCAGCAGATGTTGCTGCCCTGTGACGTGTGGTTGCCTCACTTCTTGCTAGTTGTGCAGTTGAAGCTGCAGCCTTTATCATTTCAGTGAGCAATGACCAGTCCTGCAATATACCGAGTTCTACCACTTGGCTATGCATGATAATGTCTCTGTGCCACTGAGCTGGCCTCCACTAGTTAATTTATTGCAAATGCCTATAAAATGCATGTAGAAGGTAGGTAGGTCTGTCATAAATCTCAAAAAATTAGCTTAATGCTCTTATTGTTTGCAGGCTGGGTCTGTGGGCATAATGCCTGTGTATTCATTATAATTTGGTCCAAGGGTAAGAGCTCAGTAGACAAAATTGCTGGTTTTGTAGCAACATTCCAGTATATTTACAGTGGAAAGGACTAGCGAGGTTGTTAATATTGCACAAGTTTCAAACCCTTTGCACAGGGCACCTTAATTTCCAGCAGTTTTGCAGTAGTGAGGAAGCTCAGCCTTTGTACAGAGTGTCAGTGTGGGACCTAAGGTTTCAGATGACTTGGGGTTAGGAAAATTGATAGTCTCATTTATAAATATGCTCCAGTCAATGAAGCTATGTCCACAGTTTAGATGAAGCAGCTTGAATACCGGAAAAATGCAGCCTGGTGAGTGACAGGGATTCTATTGGGATGAATTCATTTTGCCTGTCACGCAGAGTCAAGATTTGGGCAGAAGTCTCTGCTGCTGCCTTGTCCTCCTGAGCCATGAGTGACTTGCATGCTTTAAAAAATGTTGCTTGTCATCAAAAACATTAGGACCTGCAAAACATAGTATTTTATTTGAGTCGTATAACTTTCTTATTCAACTTTTATGCAAAATTGAACAAGGTATGATTCAGGCTGAGTTTGCCCAACCCATCCTCTTACAGATGTGGAACCAGGTAGTGATTTAGCTCGTGATCCTGAAGACTGTGAATATTCAGCCTTTACTGTTAATGTGTTGGGTGTTTCTAGGGGATCCACCATGTTGGATAGATTTGAATAAGAAAATCTCTAAAACATCTCCCAAGGACTCATCTTGTCAGTGCCTATCAGAGCAGATGGTAAATATAAATAACCTGTGGAGCAGTTTTTCTTTAACCTTTGCCCTCCACTTTAATCTTCACTGGAGCAATGCTGGTCCATCACAACTTAGTTCTCAAATATCACATCCTTGTTATATTGAAAAAGCCTTTGGGAAACGTCCTGCATGCTGATCTACATGGGGAGTAAATGAATAAAAAATGACTGAGTTGTCCCTCACAAAGTTGATATTAACTGCTTTACCACCATTTGTTAGTGCTCAGAGGAATGTGTCCAGAGTATTCGAGTATCACAGGAGCTTAGTGTTTTGGTTGATATTGGAGCTTTGATCCAGCAAAATGCTTAGTGCCCTCAGCTTCCCTACAATTTCCTCAGAGGAGAGAGCATGGAGGCTCTGGGTTGCAAAAAGATTGCGTTTTCAGTGACATCTTCATTAAATTCTTACACATAAATCCTGAATAGTATTGTGGGTAAAGGGCTGTAAGGGATGAAAGCTTTAATGAGCATGCACATCCTTTTCTTGTGTTTTTGCTGAGTTTTGCTTCATTTGTTAAGGAATTGCAATGTTTCAGAGTTCCAATATGTAAAACTATGTGCATTTTTAACAAACTCAGAAGCACAGAGATTAATTGCCTCTTTCTACTCAATTCCAGACTAAATGACATGTGCATGTTGATAAAATGAGAATGAAGTACAAGCTTCTGTACTGTAATCAAGGTATAAGAAGGGTATTTAGCTTTTGTCACATCCTAATACTTACAATGAAAATGTGGCTGTTCTATTTCAGATACCTTCTATTTCAGAATAATAATATGCTGGCATACTGGAAAACTCTTCAGGAAGCTCTTACTCTATATCTGTTTCCCCGTGAGACGTTGGATGACAACATATTTAAGTTTGGAGTTGCAGGTGCACTTAAATCAGTGTAGTTTTGTT
Source organism: Harpia harpyja (assembly GCF_026419915.1). Taxonomy (NCBI): domain Eukaryota; kingdom Metazoa; phylum Chordata; class Aves; order Accipitriformes; family Accipitridae; genus Harpia; species Harpia harpyja. The sequence continues at coordinate 19,441,539 of NC_068941.1, read as the reverse complement.
GATTTTTTTTTTTTTTTTTTTTTTTTAGAAAGGATCTGATTTCCTTTGTGGAAATGTGGTTCAAAACAAATATCAGGCTTTGCATCTACCCTAACTTAATATAGAGAGCCTTGTGTCACTTGGGTGAAGAACTCAAATAGCCCTATAAACATTTTGCAAACATAGCTAACGAAAACTAAGTCTTCACCATCTCTCAAATAAACTCCAGTTGTCCAAGACTCCTTTTACTCTGGGAATTTTCCCCTTGCACCCAAATTGACCCAATCATGTAACCCTTTTCTACCAAGAAAACCACTGCATTGAGACACTGTAGGATGTGAGAGGCCACTACTGGACATCTTGCTTCCAAGTCCTAAATTGTGAGTGGACTGAACTGTCTGTGACTGTGGGCCTATGCAGCCCTGGGCAATTTTCCTTCTACATCTTACCTATGGGAACTCCAGGATTGTCTTCTCTTTCTAAAACATGGAAATTACCTAGTACACTGAATATATGTCAGTGACACACTTTCACACCATCCTGGTTAAAATAAATTTAAGTGTTTCAAATATTAATGCTCTTCCTCTACCAATTAGTAGAGTCAGTGGGACTTAAAACAGGCACTCCTCACAGGATGCGGCTTGTTACCAAATGGAGACATGAATTGAGGTAGACTTCGTAAGGAAGCAAGTGCAGCCCCCAAAAAGCTGCATAAGTGTCCAAATGTGGCATGGTATTCATAAGCAGCAATTTGTGTATTAACAATCTCTGCACAAGATTGAAAAGCAAGTTTCAATTATAGTCCTTTTAAAAACATTTGGAAAATGCTGCTACTTCATGCCTATTGATTTCCTTATTGAAATCAATATTCATATAATGAGGTCTGACACATTTCTGACCTGTGTAAATGCAGTGAATTCTTGGGGGGTGGGGGGGGAGAAAACTCTGGTAATGGAAATTTAAGGATCTGTCTTAAACCTGCATGAGAGACAGGCACTCGAAAGATGCCTCTCATAAGGCAGAGGGTGCTTTGGTATACTTAATTTTGACCTTGATTACTTAAGCATTTTTAGGTTGCTTATCTTTGCTTATGCAATCACCTAGCAATAAGCAATAAAATATATTAAGGTAATATTTACTTTGCAAGTCCTGAATGGTACAAAACTTAATAAACCCTTGGATGATATAGTTGGTCACCACCTCCACTGCTGAAAAAGTCAAAATTAGGACAGTGAATATAAAAGCCCATGTCCACATTGCCCTAGCAGTATGAAGAGAACCTGAATGTAGGCTGCAAAGCTGCACAAGGTAAACTTACTAAATGTTTAGTTCAGAATATAGCAGGAGGTTCTCATGTGTACACGTATCAGGCTGTGGTTGGGGTTTTTTTCTACTGTGGTCTTGTAAATAAGCACTATAGAGAGATCTAGGGTATATGTTTGGCACTGTTACTGCCCTTCTGGATAGGTTTGTTCTGTACTGCTGTCTTCATCAGTAAAAACAGAAACAGTGGCTCCCACTCCCTTTTTAAAGCTCTGACAAATGAAATCTGTGGAGAGGAGTCAATTTTCACTAGTGGTCTTACATAATCCTTAGACTTTATGGTTGTTTAATACCTCTTCCTCTTTCTTTCTTGTCTTGGGAACCAACAGTTCCCACAGTTTTCTTAGGATTCTTAGTGGGTTTTGATGGTCACTGTGTTTACTGCTAACCTGGCATGGCTACTTAATTAGCTACAAAAAATAACCATTAAGGGGCAGTTGCAAATGAGAGAGCTAGAAAAGAAAATGCTCACTTTCGTTTTTTCACTCTGCAGGCATTTTAGCAAACCAAACAGCTAAAGTAAAAATGTGGGCCTAAATGAGACATCCAGTGGTATGGGAATGTGGTCCTTTACTAGTTTAGGCACACTCATAAATCCTACAGCAAGCCCAATGTTGTGTTGGTTTGCAGTTTCTCTCCTTAAGACAATCCAACTCTCATTTAAGAATATAACATTAACACAATCTACTATTTCAAAGGAAGCAGTTTTAGTGGTCCTTGGCCTCATTGCTAAGAATGTGAAGTTCATCAGTAGTGTATCATGCTTCAATTTCTAACAACTGAATTTTTTGGTTTTGATTAAAAGCTAGAAATCTGCCCCCAAACTATGTGCTCTTTGTAGATGGTATTACTCCTCATCTCATCTTACCCTGCTGCTAATTCCTCTTAGTCCTACATCACTTGTGTATGTTGAAAAGCATAATTCCTAAAATAGTTTTGAGAGTATCTGTTTTGAACTTAAACAGCTGAAAGTATCTGCAAGGAATAGGAAGATCGGTGTCTTGGCGTTATGCATATGTGACTTCCTCCTTTCACACTGTTGGGGATATTTGCCCTACCAAGATCTCCACTGGAGAAATATTCCAGAGTGCTTCTAACAGATAGCTTTTAGTTAGGGAGTAGATGATACAAATATCTTTATCTATAAGGCATATATAGATAGTCAGGAGACTCAAGAATCACACAAAGGAAGAAAATCAACAGCTCCTTTAAAGCTTCATTCTTAAGAGAAGTTAGAGTGGGAATAACATTGTTGGTTATCTCATTCAGTGAAATAACCATGCAGTGGTAAAATATTCGTGCCACTTCTAAGTGTACATGGAGGCATAGTTCTCAGACAATTCATTAAGCAATCATATATTTGACTTTATCCTCATAGAATGTAGTTGATTAGGCAAAGGTGACTTGGTTATTTTTCTGCCTTAGTACTGAATGATTGGATAGCAGTAGATGTAATGTCTCTTTTCTATGTTGTAGTGTGACGGAAAAGGACTTAACTGCGAGGTTCAAGCAAACGACTTGAACTTCACTTGCAGACTTAACTGCGAGGTTCAAGCAAACGACTTATTTGAACTTCACTTGCAGACTTAACTGCGAGGTTCAAGCAAACGACTTATTTGAACTTCACTTGCAGACTTAACTGCGAGGTTCAAGCAAACGACTTATTTGAACTTCACTTGCAGACTTAACTGCGAGGTTCAAGCAAACGACTTATTTGAACTTCACTTGCAGACTTAACATGCCACTGTTGCAGGTTTTACAGATACAATGGAGGAATGCACTATTGCAATTTTTTAAGGCAGGAGTAGTACATTATTACAACCACAAGCGATTCACAGACAACCACAAACACATTTACAAACTTAAAGCATAAACAATATTCACTTACCCCTCCAGGTAAGGGCTCTCAATCCCAGGGAAGTTACCTCAACCGGCATCCCGATCAAGGGGGGGAGGCGGGGGGGGGGGGGCGTGTGTGTGTGTGTGTATGTGTGTTTCCTTCGCAAGCCAACTGTATAGTTGGAGAAGTGACTCCCCCCTTTCCAACCTGAATCTTAGAGTTTTTATCCCCTGACTTGTGGAATGGTGTGTATGACTATGTCTGAGTGAATTATGATATATGCCTAAATGGATTATGTATTTCTGAGTGGAGTTTCCCCTTATCTTTCCTTTGTTGGTCTGTGATTGTTTGAATACACAAGGTTGTCATTTGAAACCGAAGCTGAAACCCTCTGGTTTTGGTTTTTTTTTTTACCTTGCATCCTCAGCAACTGGATAGTGGTTGGATTGAGACTCAGGGCATACTGTTTGTTAAGGGATTTCAAGGCTCAGTTCGGGTTTTGGTTCTTTGAATGGTGCAGCCTCTGCCCTGTTTACTTTAGGGTTTATCAGACAACGCAGGGCTAAGCTGTCTACACAGCTCCCCGTGAGTCGTCTCTGCAGAGAGACAGGGCCTCGAGGCAACCCAAGGCTGGGTCACTTTTGTAACCCCCCATGAGTTGCCTGTGTGCACTAGACATGGTGAAACTCGTTTGTGAACTATGAGCCGGACAATCCACACATGTAGTAAGCAGCTTAAATTACAATGTTCTCAATTACAACTTGTTTGGCAAGGTGGCCAAGCAAGCAGTAACATGCCACTGATGAAAGGCAGTGTGGCTACAAAGCTCAGAGGATGGTTGCTAAGGATTTTTCCCATCTGGGATTGGTCTTTGGTGGCTCTTGCTCAAATTTTCTTCAGTGACCTTGTCAGCACATTCACTTTTTGTGCTGAAGCTGGAAAAATGCGGGAGTTAACAGCAGAGCTGGGATACCACATGGCAGAAGAGGAGGGTACTGAAGATTGGAATAAAAAACCAGATGGCTTTACAACAGCACAAAATGCACCCAGTGCCTTGTATATCAAGTACATCTATAATAAGGTGAGGAAAATATGATTTGTGGATGGCTGAAGATAAGGAGGGAATGAATGATAGGATGGCTCTGGGCCAACCAAGGTGAGATGACTGTAGGAAGGTTAAACATTGCTGTAGTCAAGATAGATGTCAATTTGTGGAGGGGTGAGGTGATGCTGTTGTACCAGGCACTGTGAAGAGCTCATGCAGAATGCACAATACTGTTCAGATATAGTGCACAAAAGATGAACTCTCAGTGAATCAAATGCAAAAAAGAGGCCTGGGAATAATTAAAGGACTGATCTGACTATCATCCCAGAACTGAAAGAGCATGGCTTGCTTAGCCTAGCAGTATTCAGAGGTGATATCATTGTTTCCTATAAATCTATCAGGAGAGTAAATTTCTGAAAGAGAGGCTACTGTCAGCACAAACTCGTGGATATAAACCGTGAAGTGATTTCAGCTGGAAACCAGGAGACTTATTTTTTGTGCTTTTGCCCATTGGGATAACAAAGGCATTTCTCCTTTCAGCTTCTTACGGCCCTTACCTAGGGGTAGGATGGAGCTTGAATGATGTATGAACAACATGTATGGTGGGGGTACCTGAACTACTGGGTCTAAACTCTATGGCCAACTCGAGTGGCAAACTCGAAAAGCATTTGAGGAAAATACCTTAAACTATTAAGCTGCTTAAGGGCCCTCTACTGATCAGGAAGAACACTGTCCTAATTGAAAAACTAGTCTGGGTCGGAAAGGGGCCTTGAAAGCAGTTAGAACATGGACATCACCTGGAAGAAAGTGAAAAGCTGGTGGTGATTAATATAAATCAGAAGATAAGGATGGTAGAAAGTTGGCATGGAAGCAAAAAGGTGCAAGGAGAAATGCGTGGCTGGCATGCTTAAGGTTAGTAAACACATCTTTTTAACTGTGTTAGGAATGAAAGGTATCTCAGGAATAGTATTGGTCTGTTGCTGGCAGGTGAATAAAACTGGAGATAAGAAAGCAGAGCTTATCAAGCAAAGTATCTATTCTGTATTTGCAGTAAAGTTCAGATGGTCATCATGTGATGTTGATCTGGCTTTCCATTCCAGCAGTGTAAGGGTTATCAAACAGCAACATCAAGGTGGATGCTTCTTAAGTGGTGGAGTAGGGGGTGCCAAAGTTCTGCTAATTTGCTTTTCAAGAACTGTACAAGAATTGACTGAGGACTTGTTTGATGATAATCTTGAAATATATACTTAAACTATGGTGAGACTTGTGCTTGGTATTTGCACGAGAATTTCAATGGAGAAACTAGGATGATGCAAAGTTAACGCACTGCTTGGTATTGCTTGAAATGCTGATGAGATTATGTCTCAGAAGGTATTTCTGAGCAGTTGCTCATTCCTGAGTAGTGAGTGAGTGGCCAGCAGGATCCATTGGGGTTGATTCTTGGCTCTGAGACATTTAACACTGCTGGTGGCCTGACAGGAAGAACAAACCATGGCAGGTAAAACTTTCAGTGGGGGACAGAAACAGAGACCTGGATCACAGGGGAGAAAGTTGCTGTGTGGAACTGAACAAGGGAGACTATGGGAGAAAATAGCTCTAGTAGCAATTTACCAAAACTCTGTTGGATATTTCTTCACTCATGCTCTTCAAAGTCAAAACATTTTCCTCAATTAAGCATGCTTCAGACAGCAGTCATGTCTGTTGCCTGCGTGGAACATATAAATAATAACTGAAATCATCTGACATGGGTTCAACTTGTCTGTCATGTGCATCTCCTCCAGCTGCTTGAATATGCTGTGTTGGATAGGAAACCAACTGTAAGGGTTGATGTTGACCTGCTGTTAACACAGTAGCTATTTGGCTTCCTAGAGGAGGGGCAGGTGTCCAAGCTTTTGCCTTGCATGACTATTGATGCTCTAGCTTGTAAGGAAAAATGGCTTTAAACCTCCTGCATAGTGATACTAGTTAGCAGGGGGAAACAGTTTACTGAAGTGACAAAGACAAGGCAATTTCTGATCTATTAATGTCACTTTGTGAGTAGCAAATGTTGCAAATCATTAATTCTTCCAATGTAATTGGGATGTTGGTCTGACCTGGCCCTATATGGTACTCAAAAATAATTTTTTGGTGTCATAGAAAGCAACTGATATAATGCATCTCAGTCTGAAATGTGACTGGGACTGAGATAGTTAGCTTCTGGTCAGTTTCTGCAGAGTTGTGGGAATCAAAAAGCAATTCCAAAAGCTAAGTTTGGTAAGTTTAAATTCTGCAGCTTAAGCAGGGGGAAAAATAATCCAAGTTTGATAAACTGAAAAAAATTGAAAATCACCAGAGGACTAGTGATTTGATGGAAACCAGTACCTTTTAAAAAGAAGGCAGTTAACTGAGATACCTGCTATGGCCTTTCTTCTTGAATTATATTTCCTATAGTATAAGGACTTCTTTGCATAAAGGTGACTTAAACTGCTGTTTCTGAGCAAGATCAGTGGTAGTGGAAAGGCATTTGAATGCATGGCACTGAGGACTGTTGTAAAGATAATCGGGGTTAATGGTACACAAAGCTAGGATGAAATTTGCACCCCAATGGTTGCCATTTTATTCTTCCTTTCTCAATATTTCGGCTTATGTTTGTAGCTAACATGTTATTGCCTGGCTTCTAAAGTTTGGGGTTGTGGTTTTGATTTTCTGATCTTTTTTTGTTCTCCTTGAACAAGGCTGGTTGCAGAGCAACAACTTTTTTTGCTCTCCTTACAACAAGGTTGGGTGCAGCTTGCAGGGACCTATCCCCTGCAGCTACCCAGGAAACAGGGCCATACAGCAGGACTAAAGATTTGCATGGGCACTAATTAACAAGCCAGAAAAATGCATCTTGTTTTTAAAAAGCTGCAAATGCTAAACATGGGGTCAATCTTTTAATTTCAGAAATTAAGGGACAAAACTTACCACTATGCCCTTAGGTATTTTTGAACGGCTTGTGAATGTAGGTATAGGTGTTTAATCCCAGAATCCATTTAAAAGGGCTTAAATCCATACATATGTACAAATGATGAATTAAGTGGATCAATTTTGCCTTATGTGTATTCATCACCATACTGTTCATTAGCTGAACAAAGAAAATAGCTTCAAGATTTCAGATCAAGAGTCTATCAAGGTTTGGCAAGCTGAACAACTTATGCAGAAGCTTGGCCTCGTGGGACATGAATGCTCCAGAGTGACCTTGAAAGAGTGATTTTGCAGGATAGAATGGGCAGGAGTGTTATGGCTGTGGGGCTGTGCAAATAGGTGGAGGGGCTTGGGTTTGTTAGCTGAACTGTGAAATCAGAAAATTCTCCAGGGTTGACCCCAGAGTACAAATGCCCTTACTGAAACAGAATACCAAAACACAATGAACTGTAGGAAATGTTAAATATTGCCTATGACCCTGAAATATTTCATTTTGGTTAACTTCTTTAGATATTAATGGTTTTGAAGCAAAACATGATTTCAGCATGGAAAACAAACTATTCAAGCGCTTTTTCTTAAATTGTTTTGAAGGAGAGAAAACACGTATGTCAAAACTGCATTCACTTTTCAAAACACTTTGCAGATAGTAAGTTTTACTTAAATGTGATACATAACAGGAATTTTAAAAGGTATTTCTACACATAAGTTTACAGCCTGCTTCAGGAAAATAAGGTGAAAAGTACATTATATTTGTGTTCTAGTGAAGCACCAATGTCCAGCTCTTGCAGAGAATGCCTAACTTTCTCATATGCAGCTACCTACAGCTGTAGGATAGCAGGTAGGGCTTAGGAATAGGCAACAAGGGATGGTTCTTCTGAATGTTGAGTTTAGCAGAGTGCACAAATCAAATAAGACTTGCATTACCATGTAAATCTTCATTCAAATACAACTAAATGCCAGCATTGTTCAGTACTGGCCAAGGAATTGGGCTAACTTACCTTGTACCATTGCCTTTCACTTCTGGTTTGGACCAGATGACTATAAATGGCTCTGTGGCTTTATCTAGTACCATTTGATGTAGACTATACCAAAAGTCTTATGAGAAATTCAGCTCACATGGTGAATTAGAAAACACTAGAGTGACCAATTATTTCTATTAGAGTAGTAACAATGCCTATGGGATTCTTGAATTCAGTTTTTCTGTACTACAGTAGCAGCAGAATTCCTGCTCTCAGACTGGGTTGTGTAAGGCTTGCTAGAGGGCAGCATAGGGGGAAAAACAACAGAAAGAAGGGGTTGAAGGGAAGGATTACTATTGCTCTTGTGTTGATGGGAGTGGCACCTGAGTGCCACAGTGTAGGATGAACTTTCATCCTGACCACACTTAGTTCTTGCCCTGCTTTTTGAGCTTTGTCTCTTCAGCTCTGTATTGTGTTTTATCCAGATCTGAAATGTGGAAGGGTTTGGGGGGAACTTTTTCATGATCTGCAGCTGAAAAAGGCTGCTTAACTGGAAAACCTTGTTCTCACTGAAGCTTATCTGATGCTGCCTAGGCTGAGAGACAGAGTGGAAACCCTTTGACAGTGTTTGAGAAATTTAACTTGAATATGCATTGGTGTGAAGTTTGGAAAACTTTTTTCGTGGTATTTTCAAGCTTGTTTTCAGAACTAAATGGTAGAAGTAGGTGTAGGTAACTGAAAATGGTCTATCGATGTAACAGAAGACTTTTCTGTGAAACTGGTGGATGAGCTCAGAAAAACCCAGTGCTATTCTTAATTGTTACAATGAAGTGCTGCCCAATGAAGTGCTACTACCAGGAGGCATTCAACTTGACCCACCAACATCTATACTCTGTAGCTGTACTGCAACTCAACCAATGTCTCTCCATTTCATTGTGTAATTCATCCCACCATCATTGCAAGTCTGAACTACACTTGTAACCTCAGCTCCCAATATGCTGAATTGACGATAAAATCAAAGTGGGGGGAGAAATATTTTTTACAAAGAACAGACATTACTCCCTTCTGACAAGAGACAAATGTTTCATTCAAATGCTGCATTTCGCATATTGGAAACAGTAATGAATTCTTGTGCACCTTTCTCCCTAGTTCACAATGTCAGCCCCAGGCGTAGAGGCACTTCAGGCTTTTCTTACAAAATTAAATTTAATGTTACACCTTCCAGTGGAATGATGCATAAATCAAGTGTTTGATTTGCATGGACTCTAGTGAACAGCCCCATCCTGTGCAAATATAAACCCAGTCTTGAATATTATGTCAGGGACAGGAACAAAGCAATCTAGGGTTTCCAATGAGAATCTGGGACCAAGTGTAATTCAGGCTGGTATTATGTTGCTCTCATGTCAAGGCTGTTATTAAAATTCTTAGGTTTTGCCTCCTTTTTTTCATCTCAAAAGAAAATGTTTTTTCTGACCTTCTTGTATTTCGGCAAACCAGTACACACCAGTGCTATTTATACACTGTCTGTGAGGAGCTGAGATGGAATTGTTGGAGGTTTTTCGTTTTCTCTTAGATAAGCAGTGAGGCTAGCAGGATAGAGGGGTAATGAAACAAGGCAAAGCAAAGATGATCACGGAATAAAAATGCAAATGGAAAGAAAAAGATTAGGTAGCTTTGTACCCTTTTTGAAAATAGGCTGCCTTCCATGTGAGTATTCAGAGCCTGGACCAGGTCAGCAAAGTTAAGGGACTAGAAGGCAATAAATATATTCTGCTTCAACATGCAAATGCATTTGTGTTCAACACAATACAAATCCCTCTGCAGGGCTTTCTCATGGAGCCAGGCTGTTAGGTACTGCACTGCCATATATTTATTACAGATGGATATTCTTAAGTTCTTCATAGTGGTGGTGGTTGTTTCAGTCCAGTGAATTGTAAATACTGTTTCTCACAAACTCTGCTGAAATTTTGATTGCTTTCTGAGCCTGAAGTTTGTGGGTGAGACGCTGAGTTTCTATCTAACCACAGTACTTGTGCATCAACTGTATTGGGATGGGGCTGCTTTGTGTGCCTAAATAAATCAAGGTCTCATGCATTTACCTTCCCCCTGCACCCCCACCCCACCCCCACCCCCAATTCAGTTAAGGAGTTAAGGCTAGGAGCTCATCCCTTTTTCTCAGGGGATGCAGCCTCGGGGGGACCCTACAAGAATTCATTGCATGGTTACTGGTTTGTACTTGGTAAGAATCTGCCTCCTAGATTCACAGGACTCTACGATAACGAGAGTGCAAGCAATAACTCTTAAGATAAAAAAGAAAATCTATGATTCAATTGATGATCTATTTTCAATCTCAATTCTAACTGAATGATGCCCACCCCTCCAAACTGTGGGTGATACAGTAAGTGGCAGCATGTTTCATAACCTATTAAACCTACTTTCCATTAGCTTCAGAAATTAGGCTTTCTTGTGTTTACTCACTTGTGCAGTAATCTTACCCTGGACAAAAACCTATCACTGTGTTAAAACATAATACTGGATTACTAATATAATTTCTATTTTAACAGTATGCATGTAATTCTTAGGAACTTAATCTTTAGTTTAATTTTGCCTTTGTTTCCAAACAAGCAGCACACAGTTTTCTTGGATCAATCGCAAACTACTAAGAAGTCAAACCTGAACTTTTTCCAATTCCTCTTCACTGAAGGAGGTCATCTGCTGAATCTGCATCTTAACAACAACCAAGACCTGGTGGGGGCTATGGTAGTTAATGGCAGTGTTGGCTGCAGTGACATGAATTGGTAGAGTTTAAGATCCAAAGAGGAGTGAGGCAGGCTAACAGCTGGACGAAGCTCTGATTGCAAGAGAGTAAGCTTTGACTTTCCAAGGATCTGCTTGGCAGCATCCCATGGGAGGCTGGTCTGTAGGACAAATGAGTCTTGGGAAAACTATCTGACCTTCAAGGACAATCTTCTCAAAGCAGAGTTGACTTTGATCCTGGTGTGCAAGAAAATCAGCACCCAAGGAAGGTGGCCAGCCAGATGGATGAAATGGGGAAATCCTGTCTGAGCTGAAATAAAAAAACCCATGTGGGAGAAAGAAGTAGGGACTAGCTACTGAAATGTATAGAAGCATCATCCATGACATTGGGAATGGATAACTAGGCTAAAATTACAACTAGGATAAAACTAGGAATGGTAAAACTCAGTTGCATTTTAAACTGGTGTGGGACATGAGGGAAGAAGAAAAAATAAGAAAAGCTTGGGCTCCCAGCTGAATGGGTGGGCAATAAATGATGAAGGGTACAGAAAAGACTGAGGTGCCCGATGCTGTCTTCATGTTAGTGTTTGCTGGCCGGGTTGGGCTGCAGGACTGGTTTAGGGAGAGAGAGATTAACTGCTGTAGAGGATTGGATAATGAACTACTAACTGGATGTAGACAAATTTTAGGAATGGATGGGATAGGATTGTCACAACCCAGACTGGACAGACCAAGGAGTCCTGTTTAATTCGAAATTCCCTCGGGCTAAATTAAGGTGAAATGACACCAAACAATCAGTTAAAGAGTTTATTTATGACAGAAGCAAACTGAACTGGGGAGGCGTGGTAGTAGGTGGCAGGGTTTCTCACAACAGGAATTGGCATAAGATTACTTCTGTAAGCCGTGTAACCATACACATCAATTCAGGGAATAAGGAGATCCCTCCCATTGAGTCATGAGGTTCAGAGCAGACCCCCTTGCTTTCCAGACTCCTCCTCAGAGAAGGGCCTAGGGGTGGCTGGATCCACTCTTAGTCTCAGACTTGGTCAACAGTTTATATCTTGAAACTACCTCAGTAAACCAAGTAACCTGTTGTTACGGATGCATGACTAACCAAATCCAACAGGTGTTAAAACTCAGATTTATTCTTCAGCAAAAGTTAGTTAGAAGTCCGGTAACATTTTATAAAACCACAGGCTCAATGATGTAAAGAGAATTAATACTACACGGCCGACTTAAGAATCCCCAAGATTTAAAGTGATGGCTCAAAATGCGCGTATCACTCACCTAAAAGCTGAGGGCTCTCTCCCTCGAGGAGTTACCTTGGGCGGTGCCCTGACCCGAGGGGGAGTCCCCGACTGCAGACCCGCTGCTCCGAGGAGGACTGCCAACATGTCCTCCGGTGGGACCCCATTTATAGCCCTGTCGAATCTGACCTGTGGTCATTTAATTCTATTGGCTAGGAGGGTCACCTCGGTGTACCTGGCACATCTCGATTGGCCAGTTCAAATTTCAACCTGCAGCCTCCAGGGTTTCCTTCCCCTTCTCCCTTCCTGGAGAAGTTTTGTTTCCTGCTGGCAGGATGGGGGGGGGGGGGGCGGGGGCGGGATGTACTGCCACACCTGTGGTAACCATATACATCAATTCAGGGAATAAGGAGATCCCTCCCGTTGAGTCACGAGGTTCAGAGCAGACCCCCTTGCTTTCTAGACTCCTCCTCAGAGAAGGGCCCAGGGGTGGCTGGATCCACTCTTAGTCTCAGACTTGGTCAACGGTTTATATCTTGAAACGGATGAGGTGTAGGGATTGTGGAAAAGGAAAAGGAAAGAGAGAAGAAGACAGAGAGAGAGAAAGGAAGAGAGAAAGATTTCACTGGTCCTGGGTCCAGCGTTGGTTCAGTCAGCTGAGGGGTCCAGTTCCAGTGGGCTTGTGCACCTGAGGCTTCAGTTTGTGTCCTTTTATCATCCTTGCCCCTCCTCCGGGTGGGAACACAAACTCATCAGGTTAATGAGCAGTTTGTGAGCCTTTGGGCTTGGGGGTTGTTTGTGGAGTAACTTCTCCTTCCCTGCAGACACGGCCATTGTTTGATCTTTGTATCAGAACAGCTTATCAGAACAGGGAGCTGTGCACTCTCCAGCACGCCCTCCCCCTCCTGTTGCTGATGTCTGAGCTGATGGGCTTTTCACCTTGACTCCTTGCTGTGCAGGGTTTGTCTTTAAGCAGAACTTGCCCCACCACAATGTTCGAGACATTAACTCTTTCAGTCTCTCACAAGGATGAGCCCGTGGGTGCTGAGTAAGCTGGTTGATGTCACTGCAGTTACTGTCTAAAATGTTGGAAAGATTATGGTGATTGAGGGATGCCCCTGATGGTGGAAAAGGCAAATGCCTATTTTAAAGAAGGAAAAAATAAAGCAAGGACTAGGCTCTAGCTAACTGCAGGTTTGTCAGCTTTACGTTGGGCCAAAAATGGCCTTTTTGTACATGCCATGAATTGAGGGTCCTTCTGACTGCTACAAACTGTTTTAATTTTGTATTATAACTTACCCTATTGACCTTTGTGTACAGGTTTTATAACTTGATCTCAGATCTTAGGAGTCTGTACATCTTGACTTAAAAAACATCCAGGTGCTTTCTTCTGCTTATCTGTGAAAAAAACCTTTTTACCTTCCCGTATATCTCTCTTGTATGTTTTCTAGCAGTATTCATTATTGTCTTATCACCTGTACTGTTAAAGGAAGGAACTATGAGATGGCTGTGGCAATAACATGCATGTTACCTGTTAAGCAGTGCAGATGTAATGTTTTAGGCAGAGGAGATACAGCTGATGCTAACTTGTTAGGGAAAGATTGGGATTTCTGATGCTAACTGGTAAGATAAAGCAGTCCTTCCTTGCTTGTCGACCAGCTAGGGTTCAAAGGTATCTGAATTGGACTACAATCACTGTGGGTGTTAGTGACATGAGAGATTTGTGGATGGTTAAAGGCAACAGGGGAGTAAAATTCTTCATCTGCTCCAGACAGGCTAACATAAGGTCTGGATGCTAAACTCAGTGGTCAGAATTGGCTCTGGAAACCTTAGGCACTCAAACTCCTCCCAGCCTTATATATCTCATGTGATACACCTCATGTATTTAGAATCCCCTTTTCTTGTGTCATTATGGTGCTAAATGATAACCTTTACTTACAGTTTCAAGCTCTTATTCTGTGGCTGTTATCAGCTTGTTCTTCATAGGATCCTTCACAAAAAGAAATATCTAGTTAGTTTATTCAAATAGATCTTACCTTTTGATCTGAAAATTGAGTACTGGATAAAGAGCACTGTATTGAGGGTCTGTGGGCTGGAAAGAATTGGCAAAGCAGAACATGAGTACCACTGTAAGTGTTGAGGAGGAGCATAAGGCTAGATTTCACTAGGAGGCCTGAAATCTATTGTCAGTTGTCACTGATGAGATCCCTTGTAAAGACAAAGAGCTCTGTTGGAGAGAGGGACTTAGTATTTATGTGTATTAAAAGTATATTTATGGTCAGCTGGGTGTTAGAAGATGCTGGGCTCCTAAGGGTTTTTAGAGTGCTGTTGGGAACTATATTATCAAATGCTGAGCATCCATGAGCATACCTGCTTTCAGTGCTTAAACAATATTTACTTTTATGGTAAAATGCACAGGACACTTGTGAGGATTGTCTTTCACTCCCATACAACTCCAACTGACTTCAAAGTCTGTTTTCTTTGAAATAAGGACTGTAAAACTGAGTTATGGGTAAATAAAATATATTATTATTATTATTATTTAAAGAGCATAAAAATAATTTTATTAGCCTAATTCATTAACAGTTGAATAAGAAGAAAATAAGATCCACCCCAGGGTATGGCACATACCTAGCATTATAAAATGACAACAGGATTTTCAGACTTGATAATGCACTGAAGAGTGAATTTCCAAATTACTTGAAGCTTTTTGCCTTATTTTTCCCAGTTTGTACAATGGAAAATATTATTTTTGTAATGACTGCGTGATGTTTTCCTGCTGCCACGTGGGCAGTTGCGCATTTAAGTCACTGTTTCTAAAGCACTTCATTGGGCATTTACTATACAGGTGTAAACTATCACTATTGTTAGCCACCTACATTTTCCTTTTTTTAGAATTTTTACTGTGAAATGTACGGAAAACATTCTAAAAGGTCAGGGTTTTCACAGTATGACCTTGATAGAGCAACTCACTTCGATTTAATTATCTTCTACTGATGTTTATGGAAGTCAATAGGACTTACTCATTGTCCTGTATTAAGTACAAGTTAAGTGTTTTGATGGATTGGAATGCTTTTAATTGTGTATTTTAAGTTACAAACCTGCCTAAGTGCTTTCCTGAATTGCAGCCTAGGCAACTTACTGTTTTGATTGTCATCATCTATGATGGAACTTGGAAAGTTAACTAGATATTCTCAAGCAGGTGGGTGATATCAGGTGCTTATTCTCTTTGTCTTCAGGTTTTTTACAAGCATTTTAACCTCAAGTTCTCAGCTTACTGAAGTAGCTGCTGTAGTTGGCAGAGATTGCATCTGCGAGAGGGATGTGATCTGAGCAATGATGAATAAGATGAGGGCGTAGGTTAATCTTTGGAATAATAGATGATTCATGATATGAAAACGTTTGAGATCTCAAGTGCCAAGACTCATGGAAAATAAGGGCAGCTCTGATGCTTCGTGTTGGTAAGAAGGTTACATTGCAGTGGGGTTTGGTTTTGATTAGTGAGATGTTTTTCTTGCTACAGCTGTACAATCAGTGCTAAGCAAAGCTCGATGACTGTCACCTTTTATTAGAGAATTGAGAGTGGCATTCGTATGATAATAGTGTGTACTGAACTGTCTTCACATCTCTTGCCTGGCAGAAAGAGGAGTGCTATACTGGCTTCCTTGAACACTTTCAAGTTGATGATCTGGTTAGACTGATGAAAATCTGTGCTTTTTTGGCCTAGCTGTCATGTCTGCAAGGTGAGGATGGCGGATCTTTCAGGCAAGGCAGCGGGCTGCTTCAACGTGAAAGGCAACTGAGTTCGTAGGTCTGCCACAGACCTTCTGTATAAACTACAGCAACTTCCTACATAATTATGTCTATTGGAGTCCCCATCTGTGAAATATGCAGGTAACTGCTTTGTCACATTTATCCGTTACCTAGGCGTAAGCATCCTTGGATGATGACTTTGTGTCATGCCACATTTAACAGGGCCTCAGCATTTTGAGTTGGGGTCCCAAAGCACTTTTGTCCTGGTTTCAGCTGGGATAGAGTTAATTGTCTTCCTAGTAGCTGGTACAGTGCTAGGTTTTGAGTTTGGTATGAGAAGAATGTTCATAACACTGATGTTTTCAGTTGTTGCTAAGTAATGTTTAGTCTAAAGTCAAGGATTTTTCAGCTTCTCATGCCCAGCCAACAAGAAGGCTGGAGGAGCACAAGAAGTTGGGAGGGGACACAGCCAGGGCAGCTGACCCAAAGTGGCCAAAGGGGTATTCCATATCATGAGACGTCACGTCTAGTATAGGAACTGGGGGGAGTGGGGGCAGGGGGATCGCTGCTCAGGGACTAACTGGGTGTCGATCAGCAGGTGGTGAGCAGTTGCACTGTGCATCATTTGTACATTCCAATCCTTTTATTATTACTGTTGTCATTTTATTAGTGTTATCATTATCATTGTTAGTTTCTTCTTTTCTATTCTATTAAACCGTTCTTATCTCAACCCACAAGTTTTACTTCTTTTCCCAATTTTCTCCCCCATCCCACTGGGTGGGGGGGGGGGTGAGTGAGTGGCTGCATGGTGCTTGGTTGCTGGCTGGGGTTAAACCACGACAACTTTTGATGTAGATAAAAAGAAAAATAGACTGTCAGTCTGTATGAAGACCAGTATTGTAACTTTGAACTTTTCTACCTATCCACAAGTACCTTTCAGGTAGACTTAAAGTATGCTGGAAATGTCACGTCAAATTCTTCAAGGGATCTTTCAGAGAGGACTTAGGTACAGCAAAGTTGGCTCTAACCACTGCTCATTCTTTTGTTGTTGAAAAAAATTCATTGGTCTAGCACTAGGAAAGATGTATTACTTGGAAACTGTGTTTGTAGTCATTTTATAGTCCTAATATGGCATATAGTCACCCTTTTCCCATAAGTATCACTGCTGGCCACTGTTAGATGCAGGTTTAGACTGACATCTGGTCTAATAGAGTATGGCCATGCTTTAATAAAAAAATATTCATTTAGCTCTCCATTGAGATCAAGCAGTCACCTTGAAAGACTTTATAAGTTTAACCCAAAAAGTGTGGTTCTCTATTTTATAGGAGGTATCATTGGGAAACATCCAAAATTTTATGGCTTACAGAGCCACTTAAGAGTAAATAAAACTTTAGTTGCTTTAGGATTGTTTAAACATATCATCCAGTTAATAACTGTGATACCTGAACATACCTAGCTCTGTAATGTGCTTTTAGAGATTGACAGATCTACCAGTTTTGGTAGTCTTGTATGCAATTATGAATGTTGTGCAAATTTTGACTTGTAATTGCAACAGTCATGTCCTTTGTACCAGGAGTGTACAGACACAGGAATGGCCATATTGGAAAATCAACCTTATCAAATTCTTTGAAATGCTTCCAGAAGCCAGCCATGTGTATATGTTTCCAGGCTCCTGTTCTTAGCTCACACCTCTCTTCTCTGCTGGGTTTTTTGCTACTGTTTTAAAAGGCAAGAGTTTGGCATCTGCACATTGGCAAGACATCATCTGTGGCGGCACCCTTTTGTCAGGGCCAACAAGACAACCATTCCTCAACAGAGATTAAATATTTTGGCTTTGAGAAAATCAAAGCTTGATGTAGGATTTTGTAATGCACTTGGAAATCAGGACTACGTCAGATTTCTGTTATCATCATGATGAAGGCAGGATGTGAATGGTGACCCTTGTCTGGATTGAATACATAATAAATAATGTGGATGGTAGGAATCTATTTTAATCAAAGTGGAGGAAAAAATCAGCTTAAAAAGGTAATGTAGAAAAAACTTTGTTTTTATCCTCTCTACCTAGTAACGTAATATCATAAAGTAGCAAAGGATCTCATTCTTAATACAAATGGGGAGAATTCAATTTACTTCAAAGAACAACCTTAATAACATCCTTGGAAGGTCTGACTTGCTTTCAAATTTTCTCATGTGAACGATGCTGTAGTTTAGGGATGTCATCTCTAATAAGTTTGCTCTAAGTTGGGAATCTTGAACAGAAAAAAAAAATAAAAAAAAAGGCCCCACCAGCTTTCCCATGTGGGACCTGATAGATCTATGCAAATGCACGTGCTGGTGCAGTTGGCTGAATTGCGTCCCCTGTAACCAAGTTTCTTCTTGCAGATAAAGAGTATTGTTCTTCCAGCTTTTTAAAGTTGTCTTTAGCATGTTGAATTGAAGAGTCCTGTTTTTTAGAGCTTAGAAAGAACTTGGCTCAGGCTAAATAATGATTTTTGCCTCAGCAGTTTTCTTATTAAATTCTTGTGGAAAACAACTGCAAGGTTATTCAGTGAAACAAGCACAAAATATACCTACCCAGCTAGGTCTGTGCTTTTACATTCAGTCATGAAGACTAATGAATTGGAGACAATTGCTGTGGTAAAATCCAAATGTAGATATTTGCTGTCCTTGCTAATGGGAGAAAAATGTAGTACACCATTGGCCTAAAGGCTCCAGCTGTGATTCCTTTGTAACTTGGAGTGCATTAAAAAAGCTTCAGTCAGCAAGATAAGTTAATTTTTTATGACCTTTATAAACTGTTTTAGCCTGGAACTTGGGAACATCTCTTTAAGATTAAATGTTTAAATCCTTTTAGCTCAGGATTGCTAAGCATCTTGAGGTCTCCTTTGTTTAAGAAGAAACCTCCAAACTCTGTAAAGAAATTCTGTTTGTGACAATTATTGTCAAAGGAATGATTAGCTACTGTGGAACTCAAGGTTTTTGATGGTTCTTATCTTTACAATAGTAGTCTAAATAGAGGAGAGCTGCTTTCTCTTAACGTAGGACTTCTCAGGGTGTGCATGGTCACTGGTTGCTGTTCCCTACACTCGCAAACACTTGGAGGAACAAATTCACTTGTCACCAGAGTCATTATTTTGTCCTGTCACAGCTGTTGCATTGGCCAAAGAACTTGAAGAAAAGGACATCCTTCTCCTCTGTGAAAGTTCACAAGTGTAAAACACTGGGCTGCTTTGAGAAACGCACTGGAACAGAAGTCATAGTGCATCAAATGAAACAAGTGAGAAAATGTGGCTAAGACTTCAGGTGGGCTACTTGGCTGTAACAGCTCAGCTCCATTCTAGTGCTTTATGTTCAAAGTTGGCTTTATATGCATATCTGCATTTCCTTAGCTGTACCAGAGGATGGATTATGTCTCTGATAACAGTACTGCTGGAACAGCCTACTGCATTTCAGTGAAGCTAGTCTCTTATGTATAAAAAGCTGTTCGCTCCTAGGTGTGTGGGTTGGTTAGTTTTCAAACCAAGCTATTTCCATATTGCTTTGATACTTAATGCTCAAAATGACAAAAGCAAAATGGCAGCAGCAGAATACTGGCAAATTAGGTACCAAGTATTGTGTGTTGCCCCTGTTTAGGGGATAAGTTCAGCTAAAGATTCACTGTCCAGAGTTAGATGCCAACAATGTAATACCCTGAGTACTTTTCCAGATCCGACAGAATGAGTTTTGTAACTTCAAATAGTATCTTTAATCAATCAACAGCTCTAAGTAGGAAAACTAACAGTGATGGGGAGATGGTGTCTTTCCCTTGTCTGATCAGAATCTTGGATACAGATGAGTATATTAAAGTCTAATATATTTCCTCCCAACCTTATCAGTTAGCCTAATGAGAGAGATTATTCCACCTACAAAACTTGTCTTGCTTTATTCTCTACAGTGACCATTAAAGTGGGCCAGCTTAAATAGAAATGTTTCTTTTTTTTGCCAGGTCAAGCTAGATGAGATGGATTCACCTGTTCTTTATGGTGAGCAGCTATCCTGGATTGTATTCAATGGGACCACAGGCAAATAATTTATAGGATTTGTCTTTTAACTTAGCTGTATTAACTTGTTGGTGTCTAAGGTTGACATTTTGCTATCAATTGCTACGAAGTCAAGAAATGTGCGTATTAATCACCTATTGGAAAGTGTGGTGGTTACAATACTGACTTCAAAGTAATTTAATTTTTCTGTCTGGTACTCTGAGATTCCTTCTTTTTGTGTTGTTTTGGGGTTTGGTGGTGTGTGGTTTGGTGGGGTTTTTTTGTTTTGTTTTGTTTTGGTTTTTTAAGGATATAAATAGTAATCCATGGTTGCTATTTAATTAATTCATTTGTAGTTTATAACTTGGTATCCTCATCTGATCATGCACCAAATCAAAAAAATGTTTCAGACTGAATGCAGAAAAGGACACTAAGGTTTTGCACAGCACTAGCAACAAATGATCATGCATATTTTTGTGGAAATAAGGTTGGTTAGGGAAGTATCTTCTGCTTTTAATTTACAAACAAGAAGTATCTCTAAATATAATTGATCTCCCCAGCATGACTGCTGCTTATACTTTCCAGGAGTGTTCTTTAGAAAACTGAAGACTGACTAGAAATGTACGGCTGCATCATTTTGTGCAGAAATCTGTACCTTCTGCACGCTGCTGAACAATACAAAATGTGTTATTGATCATATACATGATTGGATGGAGGTTAGTGGAGGGGATACCCTCTGTAAATTTCCTTTGATCCTGCTAAATGTTGTTACCAGTGTGCTACAGGAAATAAGTGAGTGTAATGATTTTAGAGTGGCGATATTGTTGGCTATATCAAAGATGAAACACTGCCTGTGTTCCCTTAGCAGGCTTTACAGTAGTGCCACCATGAAAGATCTGAAGATCATTATTTACTGGAAATAAAAGAACAAGGCAGAAATCGATTACTACGACACTAGATTTATGTCTCCATTGCACTCTATATACATCTCCTATTTGTTCTAACTTCATGGAAGGATATTTAATACATAATGGAAAGAGGCTTTTGCTTTTGATTTATTTTTTGTTTATTATTTTTGGCATTCCTTGGAGAAATTCTGGAAATCAATACTTGGATGTAAGTGTGCCTGGATGTAGGTAGTGGAAGGCAGTAGCAATTGATATATCTGTGCATTTTTGCACTGATGTGAGTATCTGGCATACGCAGAACTCTATTGTTGCAGTAGAATGTGCTCAGCCTAAGAACAGAGAAAGTCGTATTTCTTCCATCATCTGTTTACGTAAAATGATCCAAGAGGCATCAGTGAATTTGGGTAGGTAACTTAGCTTGGAGATCAGTCCCACTGAGGTATTTAGTGGCAAGTGTAAATATTTGTTGCATCAAGATGAGGTGAAGACAAATGTTCTCGATGATGGAAAACATGAGCACAAGATTGTCTTAAAATGAGGCAGGGAACAGGGGGATGCCAAGTGCTGAGAAATTTCAAGTGAAGTCACAAATTGCTTGAAAATGGAAATGGCATTTCTTTCCCTACTCTCTTTTGACCTGTTAGGTGGCACCTAGTTGACTTTTGCCCTTGCCCCAGTTTCTGTTGAACATCTTGGCCATTACAGCTTCTGCAGTCATGTGGTAAGTGAAAATGCAAACCGCTGCTTTTCTTAAAATAGTGGGATTTGTTTTAAAAATCCTAAAGTTGGTCACATGCTGCAGCAGAAGTTGCTATGGCATTAGACCTTATAGAGGTTTGAAAGCAAAGTCAGTCTGTTGTCCCCCGAATGCCTTTTGGTAAGATAGAACAGATAAACAGTGGACGAAATAAGGATAGAATCAACTATCTGGCTACCTGGTGCATGGTAAGGCACAGATCAAAGGCAGTGATGTGAGATCTCACAAGTCAGGGGGCCACCCAAATTACCCAAGAAAGAATCATAGAATCATAGAATCATTTTGGTTGGAAAAGACCTTCAAGATCATCAAGTCCAACCATTAACCATGCCCCCTAAACCATGCCCTGGAGTACCCTGTCCACTCGCTTTTTGAATACCTCCAGGGATGGTGAATCAACCACTTCCCTGGGCAGCCCATTCCAATGTTTGACAACCCTCTCAGTAAAAAAATTTTTCCTAATATCTAACCTAAATCTCCCTTGCCTCAACTTGAGGCCATTTCCTCTTGTCCTATCTCCAGCCACCTGACAGAAGAGACCAGCACCCACCTCACTACAACCCCCCTTCAGGTAGTTGTAGAGAGCTAGAAGGTCTCCCCTCAGCCTCCTCTTTTCTAGACTGAACAACCCCAGATCCTTCAGCCGCTCCTCATAAGACTTGTGCTCCAGGCCCCTCACCAAATTGGTTGCCCTTCTCTGGACACGCTCAAGCACCTCAATGTCTTTCCTGTAGTGAGGGGCCCACAACTGAACACAGTACTCGAGGTGCGGCCTCACCAGTGCCGAGTACAGGGGAACAACCACCTCCCTGTTCCTGCTGGCCACACTTTTCCTGATACAGGCCAGGATGCGATTGGCCTTCTTGGCCACCTGGGCACACTGCTGGCTCATATCCAGCCGGCTGTCAACCAGCACGCCAGATCACCTCTCACCAATGCTGTGCTATCACAGGCTGCAAAACATGAGGTTCTCCACAAAAACAACCCTGTCCCCCAAACAAGCACGTGCTTTGGAAGCTTGTTGTCACTCCTGTTTTGTCCTAATGTCTCATTTGTAGAAGGGCTTGTTATAAGTTTCACTCACCTGCGTGTAGTCTGCATAAACTATGATTTTTAATACCGTTCAAGACCCTTGGGGGAGCTGTTGCTTCCCTCCTGCAGAGAAGATTTCACTGTTGTGTACCTGCAAACCCAGTGACTGGATCAGTCACTGAGGTGTGGCAAGACCTAGTCTGATAATAGTACCATACCTGCTCACTGTGTGGCGGGCAAGGTGGAAGGAAGGGAAAGCTTTCTCGACATCTTCCTCGTCCCCCAATTTAAAATAAGGAATTTGAATATTGCTGGTTCAAGTTACGATAACAGCGAATATAGTTTGTGGATGACTTGTGACCGTTCAAGTTGTCAAGGATGGTTGGTTATATGAAACAACACTCGGCTTCACCCAGAAAAATACCTACTTTTCCAATTCAAGGGCAACTCGTAAACTCTGTACTTGCATAGCAATGTAAAGCATTAAAATGCTTCTTTTTCTGCACAGATTAGTTTGTGACAAGGGGAAAAAAAAATCATGCTGCTTCCCAGGCTGAAATGTTTATTCCCTTTATTCCTTGTTAGTTTTTAGTCATGCATATGAGCAGCAGATGGCCAACAGCAGTAGTTTGGTGTTTTTCCTGTTCAGCACTGACCAGTGATAGTTCAGATTCTGGGTATCCTCTGTGGTTGTGCAGTTCTGAAAACACCACTACCTTGCTAAAACATCTATCAATAACAATTTCTAGCTGATGTATATAGCTTTATGAAAAAGAGTCAGCATCAGCTGAAGTCTAACAATGCATCTCTACCCGGGCTTCCTGGAGCACGCGATCAATATCCTCAGTTAAGTTTATGAGGATGCTGTGAAACTTTCTAAATGCAGTGGTATTCTCTCCAACCTTTCTTGTAGCCCATCAATTACAGACTGAAAGTTCAGTTTTGCTGTAGGAAAAGCGTCTTCAGTAAAGATTTTTTTTTCTATTTTTCCTGCTGGGGGGCAGGGGGAGAGGTTTATTTTGGCAGCAGCTGTTGCTTTAGAGCAAACCTTGCCAAAAGAGCCTGAGGAGAATCCTTCTTGCTATTCTGCACTTCTTGCTTTTCTATTTCTGAATCCTCTCTGGTTAGTTGGGTATTTTGAAGCTTGTGATTGTCTGCTCCAAGTAGTGAAACAGCCAGTGGTGATGCACAATCTGTACTGAGCTGGCAGGGAATAAATAGAGCTCAAAAAGTAGGTGCCACGTTACACTGTTAACAATTTTCTGCTCTGCTGTCAGTCCTTCTAAAATGACTCCAGTTTTCCCTGAAGAACTCCTCAAGGTTACGAAGCCAACTGTGAAGGGAACACCTGTCTTGTATCTGCCTTGATGTTCTCTGTGCTCCTTGAGTATGCAAAGCTTCTCACATATTTGTTTGGAATACAGGCAAAGAAACAGCCCTGGTGTATGTGGCTTGATGTTTTGCTACTCCAACCTTAGCTAGGCAAGACGCTTCAGCAGTATTTCTTGTCTCAGCTTCTTCGGAGCAGAGCTTTTGGAAACTTGTTTCATTAACGGTCAGTCATTTCAAAAATTGTCAGCATTGGCTTAGTTCCATTCATCCTGGTGCTCTGACTGCAAGTAGGAACAGTTTAGCCATCACTGAGCAGTTCTGAATGCAGCTCTCTAATGTTTTATTGAAAAACTGTCACCAAATGCATATGCCTTCATGTATATTCATAAATTACTTGCAAAGTTCAGCAAATAATAAAGGGGATGGAAGGAGAGGAGGAAATACTAAGTAATAATCTTGAAAAATACAGTGGAAGTGAGTAAACACCTTTTTCAAAAAATGTGAGTAATCCAAAGCCCAACAACTTTAGTATCCTCTTTTAAGAAAGGCAATTTCTAACCCTGAATTCTAAATGAAAGCTTTCTGGCCAGAGTCAAATCTCACCCTGGGGAAAAAACTGGAGGAATCCTCCATGTTAGGCTGGATGTGAGTGCAGCAGTTACCTTCCTTCTCTTTTCCCCCCTCGCCCCTCCCTGTCAACTAAGTGGTTTTGTCCTGTGCAACAGCTCTTCAGTACTGTGACAATTCGCCTCCCATACCTGGAGGGTTCTGAGCCCCATCTTCCACCCTATGCTCAGGGTAGCTGTCAGGTAGTGACATACCAAAGAGAGGGTCAAGATGGATCAAATGTGTATTTTCATCTTCTCTTTTGTTTGAGGCTGTACCCTTAGCGTCAGCTGCTGCCAGTGGGTTGCTGGCATTGTGCTGTAGAGAGGATTTCATTTGGGTAGCTTAAAAGGATGAGGGAAATGCACTGAAAGAAGGGATTTATGTAAATAGCACATATGTTGATGGTAATTTCATATGAGATCTTGTTGTGTGTTAGGTTAAGTGGAAGCTGCAGTTTGTTAATGGCTTGCCAGCCTCGTGATTCCACGAGTGGATTTATTATGATTTACTACTCTGAGGACAACTGCCCCATTAGCTTTGCTTCACAGTTCCCCTACTCGGGGAAACCTGGCATCAAACATGATGCCAAAAGCAATCGGAGCTATTCCCAGGGCAGGCAAACGACTGTGCAGTCTCTTCTGTCTGTGCCTCCCAGGAAACCTGTCGCAGCAGAGCCGGACCTCTGCCCTTTGCACTTGTGCTGTTGCGGCAGCCTTCCTGTCTCATGTAGTTTGCTTTTTTGCAGAACTAAGCCACAGGCAATTAGATTCCAAACAATCCCAGCCTTGAGGTGTCTTTAAGGACCACATTTTAGCAGTTAATTATCACCTAGTTAGGGGATGTTGGTAGAGGATTAAGGAGGTGTTGGATGGGAGTATTGGCTCAGCCAGCAGATAGGAACTGAAAGGACTGGGAGAGAAGGCTGCCGAGAAGCTCTGATTTTCTTTCTGAGGGATCTCAGTGCTCCTCCAGCCCTGTCATTGCACCTATCACTGTGGCCAACTCACCGCACCCTTTCTGGGAGCTTATGCTTCAGAGAGTAAGCACATTTGTATTGCAGTTGTACTGTCTTGCATGACAGTGATTAAGGGTACTTTTGGAGTATGACTTGTGTCCAGCTCTGGAATGAGAGCTGGACACAAGTCATATGACTGGGGCAGGAAAAAGAAGGCAGCCTGTCATTGTGCCCCATCAACCAGGTATGGAGCTACCACCCAACTTGAAGAGGGGAGGGTACAGAAGTCCCTCCAGAAAGGCTTTTTTTTTTTTTTTTTTGTTGGTTTCCTTTAGCTAAAGGCAGACTTTAGTTCTAGAGAAGCATCAAATTATTTTCCTTTGATATGCCAGTTTTAGGGCAAGCCATAAAATATTTCAGCTCTGTCAGCTTAGAGGTGACTGTAAACATGTGAAAATGTAGGATTAAAATAGAAAATTAATTGTCACCATCAAGTTCACCACAAAGAACTAGAGTACATTTTGCTGATACATCTTGAGTGGTGTGTCTATATGTATATGTCTGCATGTGTATATATATTTTTCCTACCTACATGATCATCTTTGCACCCAGAGCAGATGAGCAAATTAAATTCAGTTCCAGAAAGGAATATATACTGTCTTTAGATCATCCAATGTGTTAGAAGCCTGGCACAGTTCCAGCTTGGATTACTTTTGTCCGTTTTCCTTTTTGGCGGGGAGGAAGGGACACATCCTTCTTTCAGAAGAACTGCCATTCACATAAGGAGTGACACAGACCTTGTGCAGCACATGACAGGAGGTAGGCTGTTACATGGCAAAATTGGATGGCTGCTAGGCATCTCCACACAGTTCAATGAACTTTTGTATGAATGTGTTTGAAAAATCACTACATGGGTACACTATTTGGCTGAAAAGCATCCAATCAGAAAGTAGAAATCACACTGTGCCACAGGGAGCTGATTGTGCAACATGATGGCTGCTTTTGTAAGTGAATGACTTGTGAATTACTCATACCCTACATGTTAGTTGTTTATAAGTACTTAAAACTACTAATCTGAATAATTGATATATTCTATTTTTCAGAAGTCAGAATTCATTTTCTAGTCACAAGGCAGTAACTGAAAATGAACACTGTAAGTATTTCTCATAATATTTTACATTTGCAAGCTGCAGGCAAAAATAGTTGCTCTCATAAAGACTAAATTGTCCCTGCACTGTTGTGGCTGTAGCAGTATATAATAGTGACTTTAAATAGTAGAGTGAGCCCATGCCTAAGCTTGTCTACTTTTGTACACATGGAGAGGACTACATCAATTTATTTCTGTAAGTTAAAGCAATGGGTCTTTTACAGTGCAACTCCAGCCTTTAATTTCCATTCACATGACAATCTGGGACTGTTTCAGTGTGTTTTAAGGCAGTGGCACCCCTTGGGTGTGTGGCTTGGATGCGATACCTGTGCGCCGTGTTGGCTGTGAAAATATCAGCTGATGCCCTCTGCAGAGCTGAGGCACGTACAGCTCAGCATGGTCTCACAGCTGGGATAGCAGCAAGTGCTGGCTAAGCAGAGCTTACTTGCTTAAAGTGCATCTGACTGTTCATGTGGGCCACGTCTTTAAAACGAGAGGTAGGAGGACTCTGTCAGTGACAGAGTCCTCCCTCGTATTGAACTATTTTTTACCTGTAATGAATGACTTGACTGAGATGAGCAATGCTAAACCCTGCGTCTTGGAGCAAAAAACAGTGGATGGTGCCAGCATGGAGCCCAATGGCTTCAGCGGGTCCTTTACTAGGTATCACTCTACTTTTGCACAGGCTTCAGTGCACACAGAGGTCTTTAAACATACTTGTGAAATTATAGTGGGTATGTAGTTTTAAAATACAATAGGAAAAATGGGCAGTAAGCACCACAAGTGGCATACAATTTTCAGTATACAAATGTTTGTGAGAGGAACTGATAGCAACTTGTTTCCTGTGATATGGCCCCAAACAGGACAATGACATCCTCTACTCTGAAGAGCAACTAAGGCACCATTTTCTCCCAGTAGCTCCAGCAAGCAAGAAAAAATGCCGCAGTAGCAGCCCCTTAATCCTGTCACTGCCTAAAGACAGCAGGATTTGCTTGAGAACAGTTTGTTGAGGAAGGATTTATGACCTGGAAGCACAGTGTAAGTGAAGGTAACTCTTCCCTAGCTCCCTCGGCTCGCAGGCATCCAGTTCAGGACAGACTGTCTGTGATACCATAGTAATAATTCAAAGCCTTTTCTAAATAAATTATAAATAAAGCCAGTGAAGAGTTAAATGCGGCATGTATTAGATTTCAGTGATGAAGACTCTGATTAATATAATGAAAAGCCTGGTTTAATTGCATTACCTTCCATTAGCTCCCCTCCTTTTTTTATAATTGTTTCTAAGGCTCTGTGTACCTCATCCCTGCTGAGACTTTCATCCCACATTTATTCAAGTGAGATTTCTGCTTTCAAAACTGCGCCTTTCATCAATCTCCTATTAATTAGCCAAATGCCGCATCATATTATACATTGATGCATTCAGTCGAGTGTGTGCCATAATGAGAGGAGAGCCCGTGGTCTGTCCAGGCTCCTCTCAGGAGCTGGTCATTGGTATTCCAGGATAGGTCAGCTTACTGTAATTTGAAATTGGTCTGCCGTCCCATTAGGAATCTGCCCGATCAATACCAAGTGAATTAGAGTTTCAGTGATCTGATTAACTCCCCATTATTTTCTACCCTGGCTGATTTAGAATGCATGATGAGACAATATTCCAGTTTCTTTGCTTTATCCCAGTTTAAATGAAATATAGACATCTGAGGAAGCAGTGGCTGTGCATTTGATTTCGCTGTGCTGTAACCAAGTCAAACACTGTAAGTGTCTGCCTCGCTGTGACAGCCGGGGGCAAGGGCTGCCATGCCACACAGGGGGATGGTGGGTGGCTGGAGGGGACAGGGCTTTTTCTCTGCACTGCTGCTCCTTTCTAGCTTGTCTTTTCTATGCCTTGGTTGAGCAGAGTTGGCTAGATGGTGCTCAGCTAGGCACATGTTGAGTTGGTAGATGGCCAATACTGTTTGTGGTCCTGTGCAAGTAATGAGCTGTATTCAGGTGTGTGCTTTCCTGAGTTGTAACCCAAGGTTCAGAGGTGGAAAACTCTATGCAGACCCAAATTTGGTGTGAGCCTGAGACAGAGCCAAGGCCTGGATGATGTGCAACAGAAGTAAGAGATATACTCTGAATTCATCTACATTCATGGGATCTCTGCCATCATGAAAGAGGGAAGTTGGGAAATCTCATCAAATTCTGTTAGGTCGTAAGTACTTCATCTTCAGGACATGGATGATTATTTTATTTTGGCAGCTTGTAGATGCAATCCCCAAATGGTGGAGCTTCCAGTTGCTATTTTATTGCAACTATACAACAGCATGAAACAGGATCAGAAAAAAAGGCTTCATTTTGTGAGTCTGGAAGGTAGTTAAAGAGAAAGCTTGCTGGCTTTGATTCATCTGCTAATTTTGAAGTGATGTTAATAGGTCCTACTTATCTCTTTTTTTTTGTTCTTAAATTTATGTTTCCAAGATAAAAAGGCTTAGTGTTTTTACTGCCAATTTCCTTGGCAGTGCAGGTTAATACTGGCCTGGGGAAACGGTGGTGAAAGAGCAAATCCCGGTTTGCTGCAGAGAACTCTACAACCTGATAACCCTAATGCCAATTCTGTCTCAGTGTTCACTGCTTATTGGTTGTGGAAAAGAAGTAAGATAGTCAGAAAAGATTGCGTGAGTGATAGCCAGAGATGTTTCAACAAGGTATTCCTACCTAAAGAACTTACCCCTAAAAAGTCAGGTCTTGCCAGGTTACATATATGAAAGACAAAAAGGGCAAGGTTTCTAATCATGCTTAGATACTCAGAAAGAGGATTTGAACCCAAAGCAGAAATTACTATATTTTAAAAAGTACAATTTTAATGTACTGGTAGACCAGAATTACAAAATACTTTAAAAATCAGAAAATTGTTAAGAGAAAGCTACAGATGCATTTATTTTAGGAGACAAAATCTTGTTTGTATTCCCCTTCAAGCTGTTGTAGAGTCCTAGCCCCTTTAATGCATTTCAGGGCATAAAATAATGAGCAGTGCTGCACATTTTGTGTGCTAATAGGCAAAAAATGGGTCATAGTCTGCTTAATATGTGCAATGAGTATATTAATATTAATTTTTATCTTTTACAAATTAATATAGATTTGCTGAGTAGTACATGTGTAATACATAAATACATACATAAAAGTTTAATGTGGGCATACTCTTGTACCTCCCACCAGTATACGTTGACATATTTTTAGTGTTTCTTCATTGCTGCTTAATAGACAGTTTATAGGGTTGTTGGTTTTTTTGGTTGGTTTTGGGGTTTTTTTTTGTTTGGGGTTTTTTTTTTTTTTTTTTCAAATGAGAAAAGAAAATAGAAGGGAGAAGACTTGCAAGTGCCTAGAATTTGAGTCATCTGTGGGCAGTGAACCTGGAAACTTTGACTCTCAGGGTTAAGCCTCTGTTAGTGCTCTTCAGAGGTCCTGGGGCAGGACACCACCGGATGGGATGGTAAAGCTCTGTACGTAGCCCACTAGAGGGTGACAAAGCCTAATGTTAGGAGCGTGGAGGTGACATGCTCCCCTGGGCATTGGGGGTCCAGAGCCCTTGGCATCCTCCTTGCCTGCCTGGGGTGCACCCCCTGGTCTACCTGCCAGGCTTAAAATGCCCATGTCTGATGGCATAAACCATCCCTGCCTGAGAAACATGAGCTGGGCCTTCAGCTCACAGGTACCAGTCACCTCATGAATCTCCTCATAGCATCACGAGATGGAGGAAACAATTCACACTCTATTTGTGCTAAAAGTTATGGGAAAAATATTAGAGCAGATGCAGGACAGCTAACCCAATCCACAGTACCATGCACAAGGACTGAGAGCTGTGCATTACATGGTCAGTTTTGTGAGCAGATGAGACAAGGAGGTGTGGAGAGGTGGCCATAAACTAACTTGGTGAGCCAATGGCCAATTGGCCTATTCCAGACCCACTGAAGCTGGTGGAAAGGCGAGCTGTTGACTTGGCTAGGCTTTCAGTCATGACCACAGCAGAAAGGCACATTGCAGTGTGTCCCAGCGAACCTAGTGGGCCCTTGGGCTGGAAAGAGACCCTGCACTGAGCTTCAGCTGTAGTGCTCTCAAGCATGTTGCCTCTCCAGAGAAATGCTGGTTAACAGCATGATGCGTCACAGCACTGTGGGAGATATCTTGACCTGCAAAATGCCTCTTAAACTAGAAAACTACTCATTTTGGTAGTTGCTACAACCTCTGTGCAAGTATTAAGACTAAATCCAGGGTTTGCAACCTGTGCCTGATGCTCGGAGTTGGAAACTCCAAAATCTGCAGAGCAGCTGTGCTGAACTGGTCCAGTTCAGGCACCCCATGTGGGCTTCCACGTGTGAATGGGAGGATACCACATTTTTGGTGGTGAAACTGCAAATGTGACATCTCTGCTAGATCTGAGGTGGAATGAAGCACCATGGAAAGCTGGTACCTACCCAGGAACTAGGGGCTGAAGTGAAGCCTCACCTGACTTGCATTGAAAGAAGCAGCAGGCTGTTATGTGCCTTCTTCAGATGTACTTTGCCCGCTTATGCACTCAGCTTGTAGAGACCAGTTGTGCCCACCCTGTAGGTTTTCATTAAACATACTCAGTTGAGTGTTTTGCACCTCACTCTTGTGCTGAGGTTTCTTTAGTGCTTGCAGTGTCATTCAGTGGGTTTGGGGGGTTAGGTTGATGAAGATGAAAATAACGAGAAACATTGCAAGCTGTGGGCTGTGTGTAGCTTAATGTTCAAGTGCTATGGACCCATTCAGTATCTCTCAGGGATGAAGGAAAGAGAATGGGAAGGGGGAAATAAAAATTGTTGGTGAGCATTCATATAAAATGTTGTGCTAAACTAAGAATAAAATAACATTAAAATCTAAAAGGAAGGTGTTGCAATAGCATGGAATTACATCTCAAAAGGGCTAGTCATCTTTGGAACTGTGCAAATTGTGAAATCCTAAATAAAAATTTTGTAGGATTTGAAATAAATTTGTGATGGATTTCAGGTGTGATTTACTACTTTAATGTTTTCTTATTATTTCTGAGAAACCTATATAGAACTCTATTAATTAAAACTCAGACCGACACTTTGGCTCCATAAGTTTTAGGAATTAGTGTGATTTTATCTCATTAGCGCATTTATTGCAGTGTTCGTCCTTTTAATTAAGCATTAAGTCCCTCCAAGGTGAGTTTTATCATCCCATAATGCATCTGGGCTTTCACTACTTGTCTAAATATGCATTAGGGGATGACAGCCACTTTGGAGAAACTTTAATTGTGTTATCACTGAAGTTTGATTCTTTCATTTGTCTATTTTTGGGTGATAGGTTTTAATTTCTTTATGGCCTGCTGCAAGTATGCGGGAAACATACTGTGATGGCAGTTGTGACTAATGTCAGTGTTTCCCTATGTGGGTAGGAAAGCTGAATTTAAAGGACTTGAGAAGAACATGAGCCAAAGCCCACAGAAGTCTTCCCACTGGTCGTGGTGGCCTTTAGAAGGGTTCCAGGACATGGTGCTGGGCTGAGAGCTGCTGGTCCTGCTTGCTTACTGTCTTAGGGAGAGAGCACACACAACGAAGGCTGCTTGCACACCTCGTGTTGCACTTGGGCTTTCCAGCCAGTGAGGCTGGTGGCAGGCTCCATCCGACACAGTCAGCTAGCTAAGCTTGAAAACAGCTACTGCGCCTGTACTTGGGTGTGGGTTAAGGACACTATAAAGCTCAGGTCTACTGAGATCTTCAGGCCTCTGCTTCCCATGTAAAATATTGAGGGATGGAGCCCAGGCTTCTGTGGTGCCAGTCAGTCAACATTTTCGTGGAAATGAGAGGGTGTCTTGTATGTATATACATACATATGTGTGGTATATACATATGTATGTGTGTATATAATGTATGCATATGTGTATATAAAAAGCAGACCATTTTTGTCCAAAAGAATTTGCAGTGTTAGCACTTGAAGGACACTGGGTGAGCACACAAAGAAGTGATGTATAGTGACCGAAAAGGGTACGATAATGAAATTATCCCTGCAGATATACTCAGCTGTGAATACAGTCCTGTTTAAATAGCAGTTTTTGCAGTATGGACATGTGTATATGTCCATAGCAAAGGTGATATCATCAGCCTATTTCAATAAGCCATTTTGCTGTCAACAGATGGCAATGTAATGATATTTCATCATTATTTTGCCTTGATATGTCACTGCCAACTTGTGGTACTTGGTGTTTCTCTACAAACCCTCACTAAAGGAGTTATTTAAAAAAACCAACCAAACAAACAAATGGGGTTTTTTTCCATTTTACTTTGTTGTTGCCAATTTCTTTATTTAAATAAATACTTTTAAGGAGTGCAGGAATTCAGAAATGAATTTTGCATGGGTATCAGACTTGCAGGTCCAAACCCCCCAGGTCAAATAGACAACCTTGTGATTTATTGTCATGACTGTTGTTGCTATTAGCATTAATATGTGAATTATTTGTTTGTTTTTGGTAAATGCATTGTGACTAAAATGGAGTTGGGCAGCAATATAGATTTTTCTCAGTAAACAGAAAAGGCTGAAAAAGGGCAATTCATTGATATAAATCAGAGTAAACACTCAGAAATGAGGCAAATTTATTGCTATTTGCCTGAGCTGTGTTACTTCTGACTTAGTGAGAATTGTGTGTGATTTAATAAAAATAAATTTGGGGAGCTTGGGTAACATCTAGAAAATCTCAGCAAAAAGAGCTTCAGGCTCCTTAACTATTGCTATAAATGTTGGATATTTCTGTGTTCTCCAATCTAAAAAAAATAAATCATTAATTTGTATTGGCGAATGGGGTGAAAACCAGTTGGCGGCAGGTCACAAGTGGTGTTCCCCAGGGCTCAGTATTGGGGCCAGTTCTGTTTAATATCTTTATCAATGATCTGGACGAGGGGATTGAGTGCACCCTCAGCAAGTCTGCAGACGACACCAAGTTGGGAGGCAGGGTTGATCTGCTTGAGGGTAGGAAGGCTCTATAGAGAGATCTGGACAGGCTGGATCGATGGGCTGAGGCCAGTTGTATGAGGTTCAACAAGGCCAAGTGCCGGGTCCTGCACTTCGGTCACAACAACCCCATGCAGTGCTACAGGCTTGGGGAAGAGTGGCTGGAAAGCTGCCCGGCAGAAAAAGATCTGGGGGTGCTGGTTGACAGCCGGCTGAATATGAGCCAGCAGTGTGCCCAGGTGGCCAAGAAGGCCAATCGCATCCTGGCCTGTATCAGGAACAGTGTGGCCAGCAGGAACAGGGAGGTGGTTGTTCCCCTGTACTCAGCACTGGTGAGGCCGCACCTCGAGTACTGTGTTCAGTTTTGGGCCCCTCACTACAGGAAAGACATTGAGGTGCTTGAGCGTGTCCAGAGAAGGGCAACCAATTTGGTGAGGGGCCTGGAGCACAAGTCTTATGAGGAGTGGCTGAGGGAGCTGGGGCTGTTTAGTCTGGAGGAGAGGAGGCTGAGGGGAGACCTTCTAGCTCTCTACAACTACCTGAAGGGGGGTTGTAGTGAGGTGGGTGCTGGTCTCTTCTGTCAGGTGGCTGGAGATAGGATGAGAGGAAATGGCCTCAAGTTGCAACAGGGGAGGTTTAGATTGGATATTAGGAAAAAATTCTTTACTGAGAGGGTTGTCAGACATTGGAACAGGCTGCCCAGGGAAGTGGTTGAGTCACCATCCCTGGAGGTATTCAAAAAGCACATAGACGAGGTACTCCGTAACATGGTTTGGTGGGCATGAATGATGGTTGGAGTCGATGATCTTGAAGGTCTTTTCCAACCTAAATGATTCTATGATTCTATGATTCTATTTTTCTTAACCCTAGTACAAAACATACATTTAACCAAAACTAGTGAAAACTAAACGTGGGCATACTACAAGTATAGCAGTGTCAAAATAGTATGTCTTCCATGTGCAGAGATAAATTACGTGTATATAATTTTCATATAAAATCCCCTTCCATTCCTTTTGTGGCTGGCTGACCCTGAAGAGGTTAATGCCCTTCTTATCTGCTTTCCATTGTTTTTTGTGTAATACTTCTGCCATTGCTTTGAAGGGATTTTTAACTATTTCTTCTTGAAACATCACTTCAAGTCTGAGGATGTAAAGATAAGAAAACTAAAAGCACAGTTAATTACAATGTGTAAAACCTCCTCATAAGAAAAATACCTTTTCACAGTCAGGTAAATAGCACAAAAAATGGATTGTGCCTCTCAGAACTGTTCTGTCCAAGCAGGCTCATAGTTTACTAAAACCTTCATCATGTGTGCTCCTGAAGACCAACAATGACCCATCCAAGAGTCAAACCCATTGTGCATCTCCATCCTTTCCCCTGGACTCTCCTTAGGAGTCAGTCATTGTGTCCAGGAGGCAGTGGACAGGCGTCAGAGCAAAGGTCCTTAGCTAGAAGCAGACCTGCTCATGCTAAAACCAAATCTTAAGTTGAGCTTTAATAACAAGGTCAGGTATTGAGAAGAAACATGGCTGTTCCAAAGAACGGATTTCTCTTCCCATTCCTGAGACTTCAAAAACACAAGTGAGTTGTGAGGAACATCTGAGAGGAGGGAGCATGGAGCCAGCTTTCTATGTCACCCGGGATGGACAGCAGGAAGTCTGTGGAGCAACCTGTTCTGGGCTCTGTGCCACTTCACTTGACATGAACAAATATCATGTTCACTATTGTGCACTGCTTGTGCCTGTGAACCAGGTGATTGGTTTCTGTCCAAAAAACTGAATTAAAAAATCACCACTGTGATTCTGGCACACCATCTTCTCACTTTCTTCTGAACAGCTACAACCTGTACTTTCAGCACAGTTGGAAAGGCTCGTAACTGGTGTTCATGAGGCAAGTCTGGGAGCTATGGCAGAGGTTAGTTGTAGATGAGTGGTTTTAGGGATGTGCAAAGTGTAAATGGCTCAGTTAAGGAATTTCAGTGGCATTTGGGTGCCTGGTGTTGCAAACTGTTTGAAAGACACAGCCGGATGTGTTGGTTTACATCTTAAATTACCACTCTTGTTTTCCATGTCATCTGAGCTTTGGGTTCAGTTTTGGCTTTTTCGGACAGATTGTTGTACTGTATTTGAGGGTGCTGATCCACATCACCTGGGGTTCTTTGACCGGTCATGGCACTTTGAGCCGATCTAGTCAGAAAGTCTGATGCTCTTCTATGCAGGTGTAAATCAAAAGAAGTTCTCCTGAAGTAAGTTGAACTGTGCTTGCATAAAAGTCCCCCAAGGAGAGACTGAGGCATGTATAGCAATGCATATTAGGCAATATGTGGCATTTGTGATTTAGCGCTACCAAATCCATTCTCCTAAATTTCAGTTTTCTCCTGTGTAGGCAATCCTAGTGCCATCCTCTGCGAGAGTGATAGTATTACTCTGTACAATTGCAGTGAAGCTGTAATAGAGGTCCAGATGTAGGGACTCACCCCCTCCTATATAAAGAGATTAACAATTCTGAATATAATCTGAGGAGAAGTTGTCTTGCCCTGCTTCAGTAATGAAAAGTCACCTATTTTCCCAACAAATTACAAGAAAAGGGTTTTTATTGTATGAGAAATCCAGCCTACCACTCTGTGGCAGGGTGCAGGAATCACCTTTTGATCCCAAATATGGATGCTCAAGTTTGTAAATTTAATAAAAAAGATAAAAAAAATCTGTGGCAGTGCTTATACCAGAAGCAATAAACTCTGATTAGATCTCACTATTTCTGTATTGGAATCTCTTTGGCTTGCACAGAAGTGAGAGCTTTGGATGAGATACTAGCTTCAGACAAATGCTGGGTATATGAAGTTTAAAGACCTGTTCAGATCCCGCATTGTTTAGGAAATTAAAATAAGTATGTTTTCTGTCACTGTCCCTTGTGTGCCTAACTGCTCTGTGCCCTTCCATCACTCATTCTCACATAATGGGGGATATAGCTATACTTCTTCTATTGCATGGCCTGGGTGTCTGCATGCTATGAATATCTCCATCAGCACATCTTTATTAACCTATAAAACAGGGAAGAGTCCAAACCAAATAATTGGGTACCATCAAAACATCAGAGATGTTTCTGGTATTTGTTTCTTATTGTTGTCACTTACAACTGAGTAAATTGAGAGTTTAAGAAGTGCAACGACATTCTCCCTTCATGTATGCTTATCCTTCATTTATCTTAGTGCAAGCAATTAAGGGCGCGAGAT
Organism: Harpia harpyja; assembly: GCF_026419915.1. Classification (NCBI taxonomy): domain Eukaryota; kingdom Metazoa; phylum Chordata; class Aves; order Accipitriformes; family Accipitridae; genus Harpia; species Harpia harpyja. The sequence goes on along the minus strand of NC_068941.1, from coordinate 19,404,733 downwards.
TAGGCTGAAATGGGGGGGGACCCGTTGTGTGCCACCCAATCCAAGTGTTTTCTATGTTTCCCCAGGTAGACTTCATGAGCTTTAATTGATACTAAAATGCAAGTTATCATTGTGCAAAGATGACTGCTGACTCACTGAACCTTGAAGCCAAGACCTGGGCCAGCAACTTTCACCCAATTATTGTCATTGGTGAAAGAGCGCCTGTACAGATTGCACATTGTCTTCTCAGTAAGAAGCTCCTTGATAGGAACAAGGGTGAGAGAAACAGAACTTAAAAAGTCTGTGGCTTGTTTTTTTAAAGGCAGTGAAATGTTCTCTATTCAGTTTGAAATTTGAAAGAAGATGTATGACAGCTAATAAATACTTTTGCAGTGAATTTTCTTGGATTTCAGTCGGGATTTGGACAAAAAAACTCCTCCTGCTTGCCTCTTCCCATTGTGCCTATTATGTGAAGTTGATTAATTTGCACAGTATTGGTGGAGGGTTTTTTTTATTTCTGTGCTATTAAAAAAAAAAAAATCAGCAAGTGTGTGGAATCCCTTGAGTTCTGGGATCATGTATTGCAAAGCCACCTTCTGGATGAAAGACTTCCGCATGTTGAGCTGAGTGCTTGAAGCTTTAGGTACTTCTGTACAGCACGCTTCCAAGCCTTTTGACAATCACTTGTTTCCACTGCAGTTGGGCAGCTGTTTATCGCAAAACAGCGATCTCTCTATTTTCCCTGAGCAAAATCATACACGTTTATACCTAGTACATTTCCTCTGATGTTCCCCTGGTTCTGTATACCTGTTAAACGTATCTTGCTGTGTCTCCCTTCCCCTTTAAGGCAACAAACATTGCCCCCATTTAAATGATAGGATGAAGTTGTTAAAAATCAAGCATGTGGAAGGCAGGGCCCTGATTTAGAAACAGGGATGATGATTCCCACTGACGCTGTCCATTATGGCCCAGCTGCTTGCAAAGGAGCTGTAGAAACACAACTCATTCCTGCCTGTTCCTGAAGGCAATTGAATATCAACTTCCGTTTTAGTAATCCATGAAATTGTCACCCTCGGCAGTTTTGCCGCCAAACTTATTGGTGTAGTAGGGAGCAGGCCTGTCTAATGGGAGGGTGAAGCAGACTGGAGAGTGGGAATGGCTAGACTGAAATTATTTTGGTCAAGAGCCCCCCAGATGCCTAGGACCAGCTGAAACCCCATGCAAAGCTTTTAGGTATTTAAAGATGTGCATTGTATGTACTTGCAAAATTATTACTGTGCGAAGGTCTGCCTTGGGTAAACCTCTGTGTTCCAAAGTATAGATGTAACCTGAATGTTAGGCCATGTCATATTGAGTTGGGGTGAAATATGACTGTAATAGCAATTCCCTGAGCCTTAAAACTGGTGCTCTTTTTCTAAGTGAAACAACTATAAAGCTTACCTTTCTTTTGACTCATAAGTACCTACATTTTTTTAACTGGAAGTAGAAATCTAACTCAGCAAACCAATGTTGTGGATTTTCATTTCTTTTCTGTAAATGAGGTTTTTATAACATGAATTTTTTCCTTTAAAATGGAATACATAAATCTAAGCTCCTGTGCTGGCCGCTGCTTGGGCAAGGTGTAGTCTCACAACAGCTTGGAGTACTGTTTGTTCAGCAGGAGCTAGATAGCGTTAAATCCCAGAGCTTCAAGTGGCAAATCCCCTCATCTACAGTGCTTGAAGAAGCAGAAGTCTCAGGGATGTTATAAGGGGATATATGTGTGAGGGAGGATTGTCCTTATGCAGCTTTTGGAGAGGTCTATTTGCAGCGGCAAGGACGGTGCCTTAAACTGGAGCAGGTGAGTGTATGCAATCTGGTTTTGTAGACAACATTGACTCAGTAGGGAAAAAAGTGTTTTACTGTTCAAGTGCAAAAATAATCACGAAACAAGAAACGCTTGCCTGGGAGGATAACATAATATAAAGGAGTCTGAAAGTCACTCATAAAGGACAGGATATTAAAGCCAGGGGTAGGGGAGGGGGCAGGCTATTAATCTATGTGTCTGCAATGTCAAAGACGCATGCCAAATAGTTCTTCTGCAATTTGGACACCTTCCAGCAGAGATGTTCACCAAAGTGCAGAGCTTGGCCTATCTTCCACCCAGCTCTCTGGTTTCTGGGGAAAGAGCAGTAAATATTTTACAAGAAAGTGTAACTGGAATAAACAGAATTGAACTGGAGCAGTTCAGAAAACTTAGGGTGTGAAAAATCCTCCTTTTCATGAGACAACCATGCTCTAAAAGACAGACTATAGGAGAAGCCTGTATCCAAGCTACAATGGCATGACAGTCTGCCCATAGATGCTTTTTCTCCAAACTTGATGCTGTCAGTCTCTGAAAGGGGCAGATAGTTGAAGCTGCTGTGTAGCAGAGGTGGAGCCCTGCATTGCCTTGTGTTGTCAGGCTGGCTGGTTGAGGGGAGGTGGCAGCCATGGCAGTAACACCTCTGCTAGTTACCATACACACTTAAAAGAAGCAGCAAGTAAAGGAACAGCCTTTGTCAATGAATTACTTTTTTTTCCCCTTTGCACAGATTGCTTGGTGCCACGCAGTGTATCACAATGTGGAGTCTGAATGCAACTCTTGAAATATTTTTCTCTTCCCTCCTGACAACTTTCTCTGTAGGTTTTTGCTGCTGTAGCAACAGCTTGGTATTTGTATTAGAGCAGCAAAAAGTTCATCAGTGGCGTTGTAGATTTACTGTGCCAGTTTGTTAAGCATACATAAAGATGGATTCCTGCTTACAGCCTACGGGGTCAGGCAGGGCTGTGGCTATAGCAGTATCACTGTTGGCTTTTAAGGACACCTATGAATGACTTGACAAGGTCACCATAGAGGTCAATCAAATGGTGTTTTTAGCTAACCTGACTCCTTGTTAACTCAAATGACAGGAGGCTGAACTGTCAGGCAGGCAAAATTCCTTTCTCCTTGAATGGGGACTTTGCAAGTAGTCAGAGATTGAAGGGATCTTGCTCGTTGCTGTCACCCCTCTTTCTTTGCTTTTTTTCCTTTTTCGGTTTGCTAGTTTTCAGGCATTTTGTATTTGTCTTAAACTTGACAGAGGCAGAGAAAGGAGAAATTAACATTTTGACAGCAAATGCTTGTAAGGTATAACAGTGAATTTTTTATTTCAGAAATCAGCAGAGATGCATCTCATTACAGGTGCTAAAAATAAACATGGTCCTGTTAAGTGTATGGTGTTTCTTAACCAGATAACTAAGCTACTGTTGCCTTCATCTATACCTTTCCAAAGCTGTATAGAATTACCTCATCCTGAATATCTCAGAGACTGTTTGTAGACAGAATTGGTGGTATACATTGGTTATTTTCTCATAAATTTGAAGGAAATCTGGCCAGATTTTCAGGTCACGTCGATCAACTCTTCTTACTTGAAGTTAATGATGCAACAACACTGGGAGTCAGGTGGGAACCTGGACTATCGGGCAGAAACCTGATCTGTGTTGTGTGCCTGCTTCTGGTTTAGATCAGAACAAGAGGGACAGGTTTAACTTCACCTCTGAAGAAACAGAGATGTCTTTGCCCTTCCGGACGAAGAGACTGCCAAAGTTGCTTTTGCAAGTTTTGAATAAAAAGGTATCAGAAAGTGGGAGGATGGGCTCCTGCACAAACTGGCTTTTTACTGAATTTTTGGTTGTTTAGATTCCTGTTAGATGGAGAAAGTGAAGCCCATGTCAACATGCTCAAGTTTGCTAATGTGGCCCAGAGACAGCAAGAATGTAGCTGCAGCATCATACTGCTCACTCTGGTGTTTATGGTCTCCGGACAAGCTGAGGGATTTGTGTCTATGTGGCATATTGCAGTGTAGATAAATGCACAGCTGGGACTTGTGCTTCACTTCCCTCCCCTTCCTATTAGGGACCATATAAAAAGATCCTTTGTAAAGCAAGTTTATAAATAATTTAATGGCAGATATAAAAAGCTTTTACTTTTTTTTTAAACTGGCACTTTTTTGTAAATCTGTCTATATGAAAAATATTCCTAGCAAAGTTCACACAGAGAAGGCTTAAAGTTATTATTAGGCATATAAATTGACTGCTTTCTCATTTATATGCAGGCAAATTTATTTAATTTATTAATCTGATTTGCATAGAAAATTACGGCACTCATTGTCACTGAGGAGTCTCATTTAAGGACGGTTTTATAAATGCTATAACTAAATGGAAATACAAGAAAATACATAAGTGTTTTTAATTTTTTTCCGTTTCAAAAAGTATTTTTCTTTAGGTGGAAAAAAATTTTTCAAAAAGTGTACCTATTGCAAGAATCTGGAACTTGCTTGGAAATTGCTTCACCAATACATACTTTGTTTTCTTATAATTAATTCAGGACAGAGGAAAAAGACTATTGAACTTAAGTTTTAAAGTTCACAAAGGGGAAAAATAGCTTAGAGGAACTGTTCTGCGGTAATGTAGGAAGACGCTTAATTAACTTGGGCTTCATTTAAAACTGTAGTGTAAATCTTTTCAAAATGAATCAAAGTCTCTGCTGAATTATATCTTAGCCAAGTTTTACAGTCAAAAGGATCTTAAATCAGTAAGACCTGTCACTATGAGAGCTGTGGTAGTGTTTTCACATTCTCTGTAAGCTCATCTGCTCTTGGACTTGAAAGTCTTTTCCCCAGGTCCATTTGCTCTAGCAACAGCTGGCTTTTTGAGGCAGCACATTAGCAGCTCACAATTAAACAGTATTCCAGCTAATTTGAGCTCGGGCAGATGAAGAACATCAATGACAGTGAGTTTCCTCCCTCCCACCCTCTGCTTGTTCAGTTTTAAAAAAACTTTATTTTACTTTAATCGCTCTTTGGAGACTTGGTTACTGGAATTCTCTCTTCATCATAGCATCCAGCTGAGAAATTGTTATCCCATCTTGCTGAGGCAAAAGGAGAGTGTCCGCCCACATATGCTGCAGATGTGCAAGGGGGTAAACTGAGAGAAGCAATGACAATTAAAGAGCATATGGTCAAAAATAAATCTGTACAGTAGTGCCAGTCCATATTAATCACAAGATTAAGAATAATAGCATATCTGTACAAGTAGCATGCTAAATCTCCTATTACATTTACTAGCCTTCATATATCTGTATCTGTATGTTTATCAGGGTGTCTTATATGATATACTATATGAAGTGAGAGAGGATTTATAGTACATTTTGTGTAAATGGACCTGATAAAAACTGCAAAAAAGGCACAATAAAACATTAACATCTGGAAAGATGTATGTCACTGGAATAACACACACCAAATATGCGTATGAATGTACGAAAGAACAATATAATTAAAGCTTTATCTTAGCAGAACTGTAGTACACCAAGCTTTTTACAAATCTGCATAAAAATGTAGTCTGTAAGTTTTCATCTCAAGTTTAGCACTGTCAGGAGGCTTCATGCCATATCATCGTAGACATGTTACTCTGAGATCTTGGCGTTTTGTTTGTAGGATTTACTTTAGAAATAACTTCATACCTTTTTGAGATGGGTCTGTTTTGCTCTAAGCATGTGTGCCTTGGAGGGACTGAGGAAGAGGCAGAACTAAACTGGGAGAGTTGTTCAGTGTGCATGAGGTTTTATCAACCAGAACAACACTTAACAGGTCTTCTTGTATTACTTTTGTTCTGATAGGAATGGGCAGGGAGAGGACACGTTACACCAATTGTAGCATTACCTTTGCAGCTGTGTCCATGTTAGGGGTATGTGTTCTGGATTGTGAACTGGTACTCTGCGTGCAGGTGTGAACGTAAATTTGGGCAAGTTATAGCACTGTCTCAGGCCTTGGGCTTTGAAAAAGCCTTTCCAGAATGGCTATTCTCCCATCATCTAGAATGGTGCAGATCTCCAAGAACTTGGTCAACTATCTGTTAAATATTAATCCAGTGTGACTGCTGTAGAAATTAAGCACTGAAATGTCTTCAATCATGATAAAATATAAGGGATTTTTCCTATCAGCACTTCCATGAAGCTGTGATGTAGCTGCTACCCGGGTTTCACAGAGGGGACACGGAAATAGATGATTCCCCCTAGAGAAGGATGGTGTTCGGGGTGGGGGGGGGGGGGGGAATGGGTAGGAGGGATACTGGGTTCAGTGTAGCAGCCACACCAGGCAGAGATCTGTTTGTTGCAGCTATCAAAAGCTGTTGGATGTCACTCAGCCTCAGGTCTGAACCAAAGGAAAACCATGCGTTAGAGGATGAGCTCTGTCAGGCTACTAGGTTTTCTCTGCAGTTCTAGGGATTTTTTCTAAAGGACGCAAATGTTTCCATTAATAGTGGCTTCAAAGGAAGGACCATCAGAAGTCTCAGGCTAAGCCATAAAAGCAGATGCTCTGCATTAACTCTGAGACCCACTGGTACATATCTAATTCTGCCCAGCAAAGCACTGAAGCATGTATTTAAAGCATTGTTGAAAGTACTTCGCCACAGTTAACCAGACAATTACAATATTTCTATCTTAAACAGTGTTTTATGATGAATTAGTTTTCCCAGAGAATATGAATGTATGTTTAAGAATGAGTGTCAGAGACACTGTACCATATAGTGGTATTAGGGGTTCCTGGTATTTTGTTTCCTGTTTTTAATGTAAGAATGCCTTCATCCTGACAGAGGTGAGCATCAGGGCCCTTTGGAAGTAAGAATGTACACCACAAACAATCAGCCAGCTTTTCTTCATCTGGGTCTTAACTTTTTGTCTTCTTCACCTGCTGCTTAGAGTTCCCAAGCATGCCTCTATCTGCATTTCTCATTTGCAGAAACAACATTATCTGGAAAGAAATAGAATGCATACGCAAAATATTATCAGAAGTACGGGGTGTCCTTGTGCCTGTCACAGGCAATAGTTGCACCCCATTTATAAGCTTGTCTCCATGTAGAGGTACATGCCAGGGCTGCTTTGTGCAGAATAGGAATGGGGCTGCTTCAGAAGCAGTAAGAATGCTAGTAAGGTGCCTGTTGGAGACACACTTCATCCGACAGGAAAGATAATAGAATTGCTTTTTTAAAATCAGCTCCTAAAATAGAGAACTTTTTGACTTGATATTTCAATAGATATAGAATTATTTATCAGCCTTGCAATTCACATGATCTCACGAATCCATCATGCAAGAAATACCACAACTGTGCCTCTGCCTGTGTTTGCTCCTGCTCTGCCGCTGATTGCCATGTTTTATCTCTACCCTCGTTAAGTAGCTACAGTAAGAGAGGATAAGAAATTAAAATGCCTCCTGCTCAAAGCCTGTGTAGTTGAGCATCTCAGGTGGTGCATGGTCTTGTGTCAGATTTTTTAGTACAAAGGGGATGCAACTTTCCTTGACTGAAAGCCTTATCTTTTAAACTTTTGCAGGTAAAAGCACCTGCAGGAAACTTTTTAGATAGTCTGACAGCCACTTCTCTTCCATTGTTCTTGTCAGTGTCAAAATGCTTCTAACTAACTGAGAGTGAATGTGCTGCATGGTTGGGGCTGTGTTGTGATTGTTGACAGGTTTGAGTACAAACAGAATGGCTAACATGGGCTGAGCTGCTCAAGCATTACTAAATTCCTCAAAATGGAAAGCAGTCATTACACTGCTGAAGCTTCCTTAGGTGGACAGTAACTTTCTGCTGGTCAGCATCTAATTTTTCATGCCAAGTCTTCTGTTCTTTCCGGCTTCCTCCCAACCACATGATATGTGTGCAGCAGCCCTCCTAGATTTACTGTTTTGCATCTGAACAAGGAAGCAGCTGCTGATGCTGTGATGATGCATGCAATCTAAGGCTGCCAGAATTTTATTCCTGTCTGTGGGGGTTTTCTTTGGCTTCTACTGGGAAGCTTATTGGGCATGGTCAAAGTTTTAGGATGGGCTGGGAACACAGTTAAAATACAGCTAATGGGATGCCTAAGTACTCGGAGACTTGCAAGTGCTTTAAATGTCCTAAACAAGGTCCTGATGTGGGCAGGAGGGATTTTTTTCTGGATGACTGATCTCATAGAAATGTTTTCATAAGTTGCTCTTTGTGTGTGTGATAGTTTCTGAACAAGTGTTCTTTTAAGATCAGAGTGTCAGCTTATGCATTTGAACAGTATAGAGGCCTCAGCCAAAAATATGGCTTTGGTGGATGCCTTGATTTTTGTGCCAGATTGCACAGAACTTGGTCCCAATGAAGAAAACATGATTTTGTTAATTAGTGGACTGTGAATCAAAGCCTGATTTTTCTCCCGTGCTCTGTTCTTGTCACACCTTTTTGAGCTGAACATTGCTACTGAGTAAGTGCAATTCAGCTTAGTTATGTTCCCTGTGCCGGTGCTGGGCAATAGCTGCCTTGCTACGAAGGCAGCCCTTCTTGCAGTTCCTGTGCCCAGGCTGAACTCTGCTGCAGTATGGATGAAACTACCCCAAGAGTGTCCCTTCCTCAGTATTTGTGAAATGTGGGAGATTGCTGCAGTGGAGAGGATTAATCAGAGCTGTGAAAATGAGTTTGGGGCTTCATCTCCAAGGGTCTGTCAAATGGAGTTTATTTGCGGTGATGAACTTTTAATGAAGCTGAAAAAGGACTCTAAATGCTGCAGAGTGTAACAGGATAAGAGAAAGATATAAAAGTTCTGTGATTATTTCCACTTAAATTATAAATATTTTTCTTTTACAAAAACAATTGGTACACAAACGCTAATAGAAGTATATGTTTAAATAGCTAAAAAGGTCACTTGTAGCCAGAGCATTGATCTGTCTGCTTGCTTCTCTAGACATAGGTGGAATAACCTCCAAGTTACTGTATTTAGCTGGTGTTCTGTGTTCCTGTCTACAGCCTTAAGCAATATCCAGAGCTGTTTTGACTGCTCAGTCTCCTTTTTGGTACCTGTTTATTCACATCAGCTGATAGTCTGCATTTCTTGTCAGTCTTTCTCATATTGAATGTAGCTCTTGAACTGTCCTACCCACTCTGGTTTATTTGCAGTCCATTGCAGACAGTTATGTTGCATGTCATCATAGAGAGAGAGTCAGAAAAATTGGAAATTTACAGATTGTGAACAATGAAATAAAAAAAAAATATTTTGATCCCATGTGTGTGGATTGACTCCACTACACGGTACAGGAGCAAGCAAGTTCTGGTTGCTTTTCAATGTGTTTATGTATCTACTCTGCTGTATGCTTTGACATGGGCAAGCATGCTCATTAAGAATTCTGGGCCACTCCAGTATGTCAACACATCATTAATATGCAAAGGTGCAGTTATCTGTCTGTTGTTTTTATAATGCTATGACTCCATTCCCAGCTACAGCAATATCCTAAATTAACCCACCAAGTTACTATGGAAGTAGTAGGGCAGCTTGCAGGAGTTCAGGTTCAGATCTCTCTCTCTCTGTTAACCAGCTGTTGAGTCCATCTCAAATGTCTCTACGTGTGCTCCGGCATCTCACATACCCTCTTGCCCTCACTGACAGTTCACCATTGAAGCCTTCTCCTCCTCCCATTACAATGGAGTCCCCTGGGGCGGCAAATGGGCTTCCTTTCCTCTCCCCAGCTTTTTCTCCAGAAGCATAATTTGCTTTTTGTGGGTTTTGGGTGTTTTTGTTTAATATGTCCCTATGCAAGTGTAAAGGGACCTTTAAGCCTGATGTGCCAGTACTAGTGATAGAGAAAAAGTTTTCTTTTGTCTCTTGGGTTGACTGAATTGATGGGTGGATATGTGTACTTTAAATTTGCATACTGCTGGTCAAAGGTGTCAGGCTAATGGTCTCATGGGCCATAAGGATCTTCGTTATCCACACAGAAAAGATGAAAACATGGGTCAAAGTAGGGTACCCTGACAGTCCTCTTTCTTCTCTGGCAGTCCAGATCCCACTAAAATCAATGGAAAGGCATGTGCTGCTTTAAATGTCTCAGTCTTAACCTGAAGAAATTGCCTGTGAAGGTGAATGACTTGTTAACCTGTATGAATCCTGTGTTTCTTCCTCAGATGGCCCAAAAATGCAGGCATTACTGGTGCACAGTTGTGTCCAATGAACAGGATATATATTAATGTGACGTCTTCCTTAGGAGTGGGGTGGAAATCTATATTTCTGATATTGGCACTTTAAAAGAAAAAATTCTTGTAAGGAATGGCATGAACAGCTGAAGTAGGAGCACTGAACAGGATCTTGACTTACAAGCTGCTGTTTCAAGAAGAGAGGATACTTGCTTTTGAGAGTAGATCCAGCAGCAGTGCATTGGCCACTCATACTTTACACCTGTGATTCTATTGTCAATAAAAGTTTGGAAATAACAAGGCAGTCCTTTGCAATTGCAATGGACTTTAGTGCAGAAGGGTTTACAGGACATACATGTCACAGACCCCCACCTAGTTTTAATTTCGAGGTTAGGCATGTGAGCACTGGTTTTGAATTTTAGTGTGGATAAAAATAATTTTGTAAAATAATAATACTCTTAGACATGATATCTCATTGTGATCAGTGTAATGGGATATAATTTTACCACTTAAAATATTTCTTTTGTGTTGTGCAGTTTCTTAGAGATGCACTTAAGGGTAGGAACTTTTGAGCTATGCCAAGTCAGTCATCAGGCAGATTTGCTGCAAAGAAAAAGGTGGTGCTTGATAGTAGTGTAAGCATGAGAAATATGAGACCTTGTCTTTATATTTGTACCTAAGCACATCCCAAGGTAGTGGCGGAGAAAACCAGAAAGGAATAATAAGCTAACTTTGCTCTGTACAAGGCACCCTGTGCTTAGAACAGGCTCCATCAGCTTATGTGTTTATTAGCATATATTTAAGTCTCCCTTGCTTCATTTTTTGAGGGAGTTGCTTTGCAAATGCAAGGATCTTGTAAAGGGGACAAATAATAATACTTGTTTCCTAGTCTCTACAAGTGATTCAGACTCTTCTGAGATATATCAAAAGGATTGTAGCTTATTCTGAAACAGCTGGCCTTCGCATTAAATGGTCCACCCCCCTTGTGCAGCAAAGAAACTAGGTGTCAGCCTCACATGAGGCAGGAGTAATGTCCTGTTGCATGAATCCATGCTTGAAGTTAATCCTGTGTTTAAATGCATTGCCGTAATGCCTGCTGAAGTTGGTGATGCCTGGGTAAGACCAACAAAGAATTGTCAGTACAGAAGAAAAATGGAGTGATGGTTCTTGTCATAGTGTTAGAAATACTGTATTGGTTCCAGAGATAATTGTGAAAAATCAATAAATGCTCTATAATGGGCTATATTTAAAAAATGCAAACCCAAAACCAACCAAAAAATAATTAAAAAACCCCAACCAACTAAAAAAAAACCCCCAAACCCCCAACCCTCCCCCCGCCCCCAAACATAGACAAACCTGTGGCAGGGTTCATACGTACCCATTTTCCAGAAGGACACAGGAAAGGTAAGCAATCTACCATCACCTTGTTAATCAGAACAACTTGACATGCAACTCAGAAGCCTGCCTTTAGGCTCTTTTACTTGAGGAGTAAGACAGCTTGCTCTGAAGGAAGGTGTCTGGCTTCCTGCTTGAAATGAAATTAAATTAGCATGGTGGTATGTGCTTTGTACATCTGCTATGTAATATGCTTTGCAAAATGCAGACATACAGAGCAAGGATGCAGATGCTCCACTACTTGCAGAAGTTAATGACAATTATCCCAGTCTTTGATGGCAAACGAAGTCGCAAAGCTCTCATTTCGACAATCCATCATGCCACCGAAGGCTTGCTGAGTGATACTTCATGATGGGCTGGTGAGAAAAATATACAAACTCATATGCCGGTGTTGCAAATCAATTCTGCAGCAAAGTGGAAATAACTCTTGTACCAATAAGCAGCAAGGCCTATGAAAAAATACCCGTTTTCTGAATTTTCAACTTGCAGGTAGCAGGAGAAGCCATCAATCACGTTAGAGAGCTTCCATTCCAGCAATGTTGTTCTTAAAGACGCACCAGATGAAATCAGACAAGACCAGAATATGCAAAGCCTGCCCCCCCCCCCCATTTTTTTTTCTCTTTGCTCCTTCCTAGAGGATTTGGCTTGAGAAGGGACCTTTTTCTTTTTTCTTTTTCTACTTTTTTAAAGCAAACCTGTAGCCTGGCAAAAGCATGTATATTGGTTAAGTTTACTGTCGAAATGACTAATTAATTGCTTCACAAATGGCTATTAATCATACATTAATGAGATACTCTCTTTGCTTTGGCAAATAGAGGTTCTGTGGCAATTCTCTCTCCTTGGTACCCCAAGCAGGCTAAAAGCATGCACAACTCAATTAATCTTACTGCACCATGGGGTGTTTGAAACTGCTCACCAGCTGAAGAGAAGCAAATAGCTGGGATGTTTTAACTGTCCATATTTCACTGTGTAAATTCAGAAGCACTTAATCATTCCTTCAAGCATTCTTTTGTTCCTTTTCCTTCTGCCTTGTTATGTGTGTTTGAAGCATATCCTGGGCCACAAGAAAAAGGCTCCAATACATCCTGTTCCAAACACACTCAGATAAACATGCGCTGTCTGTTGTCTTGCAAAAATGACGACCATCTTGTGTGTAGCAAATAAAAATTGAAACCTACTAGTCATGCTCTCAGCATCCCTTGAAATCCACCTGCATTGTTAATGTATGCAGTGAACAAAAGGAAAAGGGCATCGCACATTGGGGTGCTGCTTCATTTTCTCATTGGCAGAGATGCAAAATACTATGAAAAGAGACTGTCAGCCAGATTGACGTCTAAGATAAATTTACATTTTCCTCTTAAATATAAATTAAGTCAATTTGCACCACTAGAAAGCTTAATGCATTTTGCAGCAATTAATTTGTTGGGTTTGGGAAAAAAACCTGAGCAATAGTGTCTTGATCAAGATAACATGAGACCCAAGCCTGACGTAATTCTTAAATAGGCAGTGGAGAACCTAGCCTGTTGCTGTCTGAATCCAAAGACACTTCAAAAAGTTAAGGTAGGTACACTATTTGCTCTATCTGTAATAATAGTATGTGAGCTGAGGGAAATCCTGGTTGTATGCTGTGCCATTGGGAGCTACTTGAGAAATACAGTCTCTCTATTCAAAGCTGTTACTGGGACATATTAAAAACCATTGACCAATTCTGTTGGTAATTAGTCACGAATTAAATAAGATTTTTGGAAATGCGTTAAAATCTGTGTATTGAGGGGCGTAAGTCAACTTCTTAGCATTGGAATTGTAGGAGGAAGTTTTCCTAGGTTTGTTATTCCTTGGTAGGGTTTCTTTCAGTTTGATCTGAGATGGATAAAGCAGGCTGCTGATACAAGGTGCCAAAGCATGCAGATTTTTTATCTCATTCAATAGAGCAGTTTGTATGTTGCCATGTATATCGTTTTGACTAATTCAAATGTCAAGATAGTGGTGAGAAAGTGCTATTTTCTTCTCGGTGTTCACTAACCCATGTGAAATGGATTTGGTGGGCTTGGTGCCTCACTGAAAGCCATTACTGTCGTGGCTGTCCTTGTTGGACACCTCTTCGGAGACCCCAGTTGAAACTGTGGGAGAAGAGAGCTGTGGAGGCGGTCAGGCCTGAGCTAGTCCTAGAGGAGGTGGCAGAACATCACCAAGGCTTGTTTCATGCAGCAAGCAGGCAAAGTCAGATTGCTGGATGATTATTGCCCTTTACAGGTTGCCATGGATTTCAGTACAGTGGTATTATGTTAAGAGCCTATGAGCAGGTAGCAGGACAGCAAGAGGTGTGAGGACGTATCTTGATGACTTCTCATCACTGCTTTCCTGTCTCCTTGTCCATTCCATTACTGCCAGTGGTCTTTTCTGCTTCTGGTGGCTGTCATTAATTTAGCCTTAGTGTCGGCAGGGTAGGAAGGAATCAAGTCTACTCCTTCACATGCCTTGATGTGTGCCAGTATTAAGGATAATGTCTGCTAATTACTTGAGTTTAGCTAGAGTAGGAACTGATGGATAGCTTCTGAAATTGCTCCTACTTAGAGATAGAAAGGTTTGGCCAGCTGAAAACACACACCTCTCATGTGCCTATACTTCTAGGCTTTTGAGGCGTTTCAAAGCTGTCTGCAAACTGGCCAAATGATCAAACTGGTAGCTATGGAATTGGTTTTTTAGAAGCCACTGTGGATGAACAATATGAAAGCCAAAGAAGAGCTCTGTATTTCCGGTGTTTTTTACCACTGGCACTTCATACGACCTTCTCTGGTTAGTTCAAGAGGCAAGTTCAAATACATCAGGAAATGGACTAATATCAGATACAGCAGTCAGATGAAACTCACTGTCCAATTTATGAAATTTTAATTCACTTTGCTCTTGTCCTTTCCAAACAGTTACCTTTCAGTTTTCCCCACACTGGGATTCTGTAGATGTTCATTTTCTGAGAAAAATGTATTTGTTCTCTAAAGTGTACCACAGTGTGTTTTCTTTTGGCAACAGGCTGATGAAAACAGTAAATTATTCAACCCAAGAATATCTAAAATGCTGACTCACTGCCAGTTCCTATTTTTTAGGCCTTGTTTTCATTAACTTCTACATTAATACTCCAAATGTGCAGTTGGATTGAAATGTCCTGTGAAATTGCCCGGCTCTCCTCAAATTGGGAAGCCCTCAGCCTCTAGTAACTGTTGTGAGGTGTTGTTCTTCATTCTGTGAAATAAAATATGGTCTAGATTTGACAAGAAAAGATTAATCTGTAACCACTCGTTGCCACCCCTCCCTCCAAAACAAAAAAGCGCTGCTGCTACAGCTGCAGCAAGGGTAGGAGTTGTTATTAAAGAAAGCATCAAAATGACCTTCTCCCAACTGTTGAGCTTTCTCCACTTCACCTCTTTCATAATGAAAGCCAAGAAATAAGTTCAGAGGACACATGCACCAAGTACACTCATGAGTAATTTTAGCTTTCTCATTCATAAGGGAAAACTAACACTGCAGGTTATCACCATCAAAGTAAATTTGTGTTCAACGTACATAAACTAGACAGCGTAAAATATTGCTTCTTTGTGTGTTGAAATCAAATACTGTGGTAGATGAAAACAGACATTCATCGTACTGATAGCAGTCTTCTGAGGTGCGCAGGTGAGTCAAAGCCTCCAAGCACTGTTCACAGGAGAAACCTTCATTCCTTTGAGTAAACCCGTTTATTTCAAAATGATCTTTGGAGAAGAGATGGTAAATGCCCACTTGATATGCAAATTCTGGGTTTGTAACCAAATGGTACGTGGCCAATGAGTAAACTAATAGTATGTGAGTAGCACATTTAAAACACTCTTGCTGCGCAAACTTTAAGCCATCTTGGTGTCTCTAACACAGGGCATCTCCTGAGCCCAGGCAGCCACATGGCTGGAGGGGACCTTTGCCAGGGCCAGTGGGGCCCTGGTGGCACAGGGCTCCCATCTGCTCTTAGGTCTCTGTATATATTTTAACTTGTGGGTGGTAAAACTCAGTATAAAGCACAATTCAACTGGTAGCAGTTGTGGCTACCGCAAAGGGCTGTTACTTCAAACCTAGCTTCTCAAAGTGACCTGTAAGAGACTTAATCTACATCCTTGTGCTTTTGGTTTTCCCAGTTAAGGAAGAATTGAAAGGACTTTGAGCAATGATGTGTTGGCTATTGTTTTCTTAAAAAAATTTCTAATAATGAGT
Organism: Harpia harpyja; assembly: GCF_026419915.1. Taxonomy (NCBI): domain Eukaryota; kingdom Metazoa; phylum Chordata; class Aves; order Accipitriformes; family Accipitridae; genus Harpia; species Harpia harpyja. The sequence goes on along the minus strand of NC_068941.1, from coordinate 19,389,136 downwards.
TTTTCAGGTGAGAGACATTTTCCAGATTCCCAGGAGAATTGGTGAGCTGCAGCAAGCGCTCACCGCAGAACACGCATGGCAGATCCCGAACAAAGGCTTTTGTTAATCAGATTTAGTGGGTCAGGTGGGGAGAGGGGAGTCGAAGGGAGCTAGGTTGAGGTGGCAGGGCAGCAACGCCTCCTGCAGGAGGGGCAGGGAACTGCCCCACTGGTTCCAACTGGTTCTGGCTGGTTTCAGCAGCAGGTGGCAGCAGCTGTCGGGGTGGGGCAGGCCTGGGTGAAGGCTCACAGGGAGATGGAGGGGGAGGACTGTGAGGACTCTGTAGTAGGAGGCACAGCCCGGGGGAACCCCTGCCACGGCAGGAAGAAGAGTAAGTATGACTCCTGGGGAAGGGTTCCTCCTGCCCGTGGGGCCAGCTCTGCTCTCCCGTGCTGTCATCACGTCCCCAGAGGCTAGGGTTTCTGCCATCTCACCTGGCATCCTAGTTGCTTTGCGTATTGAGCTTGTGGGCTTGTGTTGTTAGCATCTGTAATATTTTTAATTTTGTGCGTTTCAAGACCCAAATAAAGATCATGTTTAGTGTGACAGCTACCATCGTAAATAACTGATGGTTTCAAATATTCGTCAGATGTTGTCTTGCTTTCTTCTACTTTTTTTGTTGTTGTTGTTTTGGTGTTTTGATTGTGGTGGGGGTTTTTTGTTTGGTTTGGGGTATTTTTTGTTTCAGTTTGGTAAAATCATTGAAAAAAAAAAAGAATAGGGCTGCAAGGAACCCATGGAGATGATGTAGCCAAATTGCCAGATCTGCTACTGGAGCAGATGATTCCTTTTGCCTTTGCAAAAGTATTTTGCTGTTGTTAGACTTTTCCCTTTCCCACAGTCCCTTTAGGTTAAAACAACCCAATGACTTCACTCTTAATAGATGGATTTCCTAGATTTGCATCATCCTAGTTGTTTTTGGAGTATTTTCCAGTTCTTTCACATCCATCTTTTGATGTGCTTGAAAGGGGTCACTGTGTACTAAAGGTAGCACTACCAGGGTGACTGTCATGTTTTAACCCCAGCTGGCAACTAAGCACCACACAGCCACTCGCTCACTCCCCCCACCCAGTGGGATGGGGGAGAGAATTGAAAAAAAGTAAAACTCATGGGTTAAGATACAGGCAGTTTAATAGGACAGAAAGGAAGATGATAATAATAATAACAACAATCACAACAACAACAATAGAATTAGAATATACAAAACAAGTGATGCACAGTGCAATTGCTCACCACTCACTGACCGATGCCCAGTTAGTTCCCGAGCAGCGATCCTCCCCCAGGCCAACTCCCCCCAGTTTATATACTAGGCATGATGTCCTATGGTATGGAATATCCCTTTGGCCACTTTGGGTCAGGTGTCCTGGCTGTGTCCCCTCCCAACTTCTTGTGCCCCTCCAGCCTTCTTGCTGGCTGGGCATGAGAAGCTGAAAAATCCTTGACTTGATATAAACACTACTTAGCAACAACTGAAAACATGAGTGTGTTATCAATATTCTTCTCATACTAAATCCAAAACATAATACTATATCAGCTACTAGAAAGAAAATTAACTCTATCCCAACTGAAGCCAGGACAATGATGTAGACTTTAAGGAACATCCTCATGGGGCCATGTAAACTAAATTAAGACATCCCCGCATGGCAATTTACTATTTTTCAGCAGCATGATCTTGATATTAGTGATCCTTATCTTGGGTCCTTTCTTGAACACCCGATGCCTAACCAGCCCTTGCCCAATGCATATTTGTGCATCTTGCCTCACTAATACTTTTTCTGAATGTCAACCTCCTTTTCCAGACCATTTATCCAATAAGTCTGGATTATTTTAAAATCCTATGCTGTCCCTGAATATATGGTCCCTTTCACTATTGTAGAATCTGCAGATTTAATTGCAGATGGAAATCAAATGTCCAAGTTGTTGAAAAACTAGAGAGCATCAAACAACACCAGACACTTGTAAAACCACACAAAATAGGTCCTTCCATGTCAGTAGTGACCTGCTGATTGTTACACCATAGCTACAGCTAGCCAACTAGTTTTATTCCCACCTTAAGGCAGTTTCAAGGCCCTATTTCTTGGTGATACAGTTGTCAAATGAAAGAAATGTGTCAAAAGTCTTATTAAAGTCATTATTTATCACATGATGTTGCTTTTCTTACCTTTTAGGCCCATTGCCCACCACTGATAGACTTCAGATGGTTTTGGCGTAGAGCTTTGTTCTTGGCAAATCCAGATTGGCTGTGGGGTGGGACCCAGGCTCTGTTTTCACATCTGCTTAATACTGCTGCAACGGCAATTTGACAGTGAAGTCCAGTGTGCTATATATGGTATGAAAAAATGTGAAGGTAGGTCCTGAGAGAAACTCAAAATCTTTATGTTGAGATACGATGATGTGGAAAACACAAGTGCTTTGAAAGACTAGACAGTTGTTTTTAAAAAAGCTTTAGGCTGACATTTGCTTATATGGCTAAAATTTGACAATTGAAAAAACTTTGGAACTAATAAGGAATGTTTATTTTACAATAAGCTTTTTAAAAAAAATGCATATTATCATTTGCTGAAGAAATTTTCTAGAACATCATTTAAACATGTTATCAGTTTTTCTAGGATTTGGACAGAATCAGAGTTGTTTGCAGTTTGATCAGTTTCCAGTATTTTCCTGTAATTTTCAGTCCATGCCCTAACTCCTGTTTCTCTGTCATAGACTAGAGTATTTCAGCAGTGGACTAGATGGTCTCCTAATGTTTTGCATTTGTAAAAACATTTATAAAACATGTCTTTGTTGTTCAACTCAGTCTGATTGACTTGTCAATTTCAAAATGTGTTTCATGCAGCTCCTATATTGTAGCAGATAAGTGATAAACCTTGCATTTTTCTGAGCAGTACTTTGCTTAAATACTTTTTTTCATCTACCTGTCAATATTTTTAATTAATGCTTTAAAAGATAGCTAATTTTTATATTATGTCTTAATAATTACCTTATCTTAGATTATGTGAAACATTTTGGGTTCATCTGTCTATTTTGCCTTGAAGAGATTTGGACTATTCTGTGCTGAGCCCCCCCTGGAAATCTGTACTTGCTAAAGGCACGCTGTGGGCTAATGCAGACACCCATTTCATGTTATAGGCAGGAGGGTTCTTAGAGCGGTTAGCTGCTTCTTCGTGGATAGGAGCAGAGAGGGCTAAACATCCATGAGCTTTCGGTTTGGGGCGTGGTGGGGTTTTTTTAATGCTTGTTAACAGAAAATATGTAGGTGATGTTCTCCAAATTCATCCTTAGCATCTCCTTTAGTTGTGGAGTTTACACAAAGACGACAGATTCTCTCCTGTGTTTGATCTTGTTTGTGCTGCAGATGCTTCCTAGGAGTCTTGTTATACACTCTTTTTATCTGGGCTGTGTGTTTCTTATTTCTCCTCAGCAATGATTGTGTTCTTTTGTAACACAGCTAAGCATGGAAACAGTTCCATATATTTAGTGGGTCCCGGGAATTTTCCTTTCAGATTTGAGAAAACAACAAGCTGACAAGCTGCTGCTTGGCATGACACAGCATGTGTTAATCTATGTCGTTTCCAGGCTACTTTGTTCATAGTTAATTTGTTAAATTCTTTGTGAGAACAGACGTGTTCCCCACTGAGCAATCGGCACAGCTGCAAAGAGGGCCAGGGACCAAACAGAGCCCACTGTGCACTATGTATTCAGAGCTGGGATGTGAAGGCAGCATTCTCAGAAGAACACACAACTGCTTCGGGGTCGCCTTTGCACCTGGGACTGATAGTAACATCAGCCACTGCACCCAGCGTTGCGTGCTGCCTTAACAGTTACCCTGTAAAAGGGAGGAAAGAATGGTGCTTTCAGTCACCTTTTTAATTCTCAAGATCTGTGATGTTAGTTTTGTGCTTTTTAACACAATTTCAGCTCATGCTGTGTATGGTGCTGTGCAGTTTCTCTGACGTACTAGAATTGCAACATGCTCCCCAAAAGAATAAGTAAAACATTGCTGGTGAAGAGGGAACAATTAATATCACTTAGCCAAAAAAAAAAAAAAAAAAGAGAAATTGAGTCATAGCTCTAACTTAACCTTGGTGCTCACAAATATGTTCCTATAGAGTATCCCTTAAGGTGGTAGTATCATAAGATCCCTCAAAATATTAAGAAAAACCCCCTGCAGATCCTAGCTGTTAATCCTAGAAGCCTCAGCTGATCTTTCTCAATTTTGTGAGGCTCTGAATTTTAACTCTTCTGTCGCTGAAAACCAGGTGTCCTCAAAATACCCCAGGCTGCATGTCAACCACTTGCGTAAATGCTGGGGGAAGCAAGAGAGATTAAACCCTTTGTGTTTATTCCTGTTGTTATGGAAGATCTTTCAAAGGCCATTGATATGAAAATGCCACTTGACAAAGAGCCCGTGGATGCTTCACAATTTGTACATCCCCACACGTTTCTGTGAAAGATTAGGAGGAACACACCAGTGCAAATTCCTTTACAAGTAAGGCATGTTGTCCAACTTACTTCTGTGACTCTCATTAATCATAGAATCATAGAAGCTAGTGTTGTACTCAGATGTCTATTTATGCGTAAGAAATCAAAAATTGTTTCTTTGTTCTCTGTTCCAGAAGCCTTGTCCTGTTGCAAGAATCTGAAGAGTCTTTTAGTCCATCTGTTGAAGTTCTAACTGAGTCTGCAAGGTAAGGAGCGCCCTCTTTTCTTAAGTGCTAGATGGTCACTATCCAATGCAGTGCTGGAGTTTGGGGAAGCGCCTTTCCCTATACTCCTGTTGGTTGTGTTAGTGGCAGTCTCCGTGACTCGGAGCTAAACATGGACAGTGCTGTTTTGGTGTCGCTATCAGTAAGATTCATAGCTAACAGAGTCCTGGAGAAACAGGCTGTCTGGACAGATAATTAGCATTTAAAGGGATATTTAGACATCCCACATCAGAGGATTTAATTTCAGTTTGTCAGCTGTTTTTCTACACCTTTGTTGTGTTCAGGAAGACTGGTTGACCACAAGGTGACCTGCAGGACACTTTTTTCTTTAAACTTTATTACACAGCTGCATGAGCATATTACCTGCAAGTTTATGAAGCTGGTTCTGCCAACAGGAAAAGATTAAGACAAAGTCCAAAGTTTGTGGAGCTGGCTGTGCCTCATGGAAGTAAATAAATGATTGAAGGAATAAGGAGGGAGGAGCAGGTCAAGGTTTCTGGAGGGTTCAGTTCCTACTTCCCCCCATCATGAGGCAGTTTTGAAAGCATACAGTTCACATGGAGAATAAGGAGAGTTCTTGGGAATCAAGCTTTCTCAAAAAGCTGTTCTCTTAAGTTAGAGACAGGAGAAATTTTTGGTGATATTAGTACTATCTTGTGTTGCTTGGGGTAGACAGAGAAAAGAAGAATGACAGCCTCAGACACCTACATGCTCTTCTTTCTACCCTTTTGTCATTTGCTTGAGTGCTATGTGAGCAGCTGGCTTTTTACTTCATGGCGGTAAGGACTCAGTGATCCACCACTGCTGTTCCTGAAGTTATTTTACACAAGCAGTCCTTGTTAACCAAGAATCATTTCAGGACCCAGGGTTGAGAATGTGAACAGATCTCTTGGGTTGCCCACTCCATGCTTGGTTCCTGCTAACACTTGAAGGTAGCCCTTCACAGCTGGGTGCCTGTCAGTGATGGGGGCTCACTGCTGCTTGCAGGCTGTAAGATGACTTTTGAAATGCAACTGATGTACCAGGCTAAAACACCACTGTTAGGGAATGCTTTTTGGTTTTGGTTTTGGGGTTTTTTTTAGTTTATCACATGAGGCACTGCCTTCTCTGTAAGTAAAAATGGGATTGCCAAGTATGTGCTAAACACTGACCTGAACCACAGCTTGCTGTTTCCTCAGAAACGAGATTGCAATGATTTATTTGGGTTATTAGCGCTAGAACTGTAATTCAGAACACTCTTATTAATTTCAACAGCAACTATTTTAAGCCACTCGGTCTCAGGCCAGGTCTTCCATATGGAGAAAAACAGCTAGATTGTGCTAAATTATGTCCCACTTGGCCTTGATGGGCCTCCAAGTCTTCCTTTTGAGTGGGACTGGCTGTCTGGAAGATGGCATTCAAAGATCAGAATGACAAAGTTCATTCATCATTTATTTCCCAGTGTGGCCACAGGGAATTTGACAGAGGACAAGAAGCTTTTTACCCCTCTCTAAGGGTAGTGTGGTCTCCTTCACAGTCAGTGTCCATTGAGAACCCACTATATTTGTATGGAGAATTTGGTGAATGTCAGCGTAGCTACTGACTGGGGGGAAAGGGATACAGCCTGCCTGACTTACAGGTCCTTCAGCATGAAATCATTCAATCTTATTGCAGAATTTTGGTATATAAAGCCCACCCCGTGTTGCTCGTAACTTAGAGACATGTGTTGCTTGGCCCAAGCATTCCTGGCAAGCTATCTGCTATCTTCTGTGAGCTAAAAATTGAAAGCCGGTCTCCCTTAATGGACACAGCATTGAGTAAACAGCTGTCAGCCTGTACTCTAGCCACATCTGCATTCCTGAGAAAGCCAGAGAGAGAAATAAGTGTATACTCATTTATAATAACCACAATAATGCACTGAGATTACCTGGGCTTTCTTTTCTTTTTCTCTCCCCCCCCCCCCCCCTTTCTGGCTGGGGGGAGAAGGGGGAGTTTGTTATAAAAAGGTCAAACACATAACTTTGCAGCTTTCAGCCGTCTCTATTCTTTTCTTTTGCAATTCTTCTCTCTGATTAAACTTCCAGATAAGTCTAGGCACTGTTGCCCAGCCCTTCACATTTAATGATTTTATGCATCACTTGCTCTTGGCACTGCTCACAGGCCTGCCATCTTCACTGCAGCCTGTGATCTTCTCCTCTAAATGTTTGACATCCACCAGCATTTCTTTTTTTGCTCCAAGATGCCTTTTTTTCTTGTGAGGTCTGTAGAGGAAAAATGATGGTGGACAACCCTGAGACGAATTACCTAATACCCAAGGATTTTCTTTCTCCGCTCTCCTAATGGAAGGAAATTCTTCCCTTCCTCTTTACCTTTTTCTTATAATAAAGCAAACACCCCCCCCCCAAACCTACAACTTGTCCTAGATCCAGATCCCTGCCCCACACATGAATCTGTTTAAATGATTAGAAAAATAAACATGCAGCCTTCCTCAGAGGATACTATATGGGGAGCAAGCTGGTTAGGCCAAAGAGAATTTTTCTCCTGGTTGTTTTTTTGATTGGGGGTGGGGGTCCTCCTTGTAAATCAAAGTATGCTGTTTCTGTCCTATTATTCAGTGGGGTTTGTCAAATAGATGTGTAGACTCAAGAATGGAGTGAGGAAGGTGAAGAGAGAACAGCTGTTTATCATGTCACCTGAGGAAAATGAACTGATAGCAAGACTTTGGTCTCTTTAAGTGGATGTGGTTTAAAAAAAAAAGAAAAAAATTATGCATGTTTACCTTTTTTAACTCATCTGTGGATGTAAAACAATAAATGTATCAAAGTGTTTAGACAAAGTAAGTCAAGGTCCACTCACAGTTTTTAAATACAGTACAGTAACCCCCAGCTTAGGAAGTTGTTAAGACACAGTTGGTTGATGCCTATGTGTGCAAAATAATTCAATACTTCTGTTTTCTTTACTCTTCCCTTAACTTTGTGCTTTTGGCTGCTGTGGAAGACAGTGTACTGGACTAAATGAGACTTAGGGTCTGATGCAGTATATCCATTCCTATAATCTAACCAGAAGAAACTGTATTTTTTGTGTGCCCAGAGACAGAGAAATGAGGGTTTACTATGTAAAATTGCAATTTCAGTATCAGCAAAGTGGAAATGATGGCATGTTTGCGTACTGAATTTGACCTGAAAGAAATTCAAATGACAGTTAGCAACAAGGCAGCCTATAAGAAGAGCAGTAAGTCTAACAGCTGTTGTCTTATATCTTCTGATAACGTTTAAGATGGCCATAGCTCCACTTGGATGTGCTAAAGTACTAGTAAAGGATTCAGCAGATTAAATGGAATAAAGTGGTTTATGCCAAACAATGGTTTTTGCATGGTTCTGATGATAAAAACAGCTTTCACCTGGGTACCTGAAATAGGCTTGAGGACTTTAGTTGGAGGATCAGATGCTCACAAGACATCTTCATTGTCTCTCCTACATGCTAGTTGTTTTTTAGGGTTCCAGTTAATTTATTCCATGTGCTCTTGAGTCAGCAATGGGGTGGGCACATCTGAAAAGGGACTATTAGCACTAATGCCACAGTAACAGAAAAATGCATGCTGGACAGGGAGGAATCAACAATGTGTGTAAGATGCTTTCAAACTCTTTCAGTTTCTTGACCCCATTATCTGTGTGTACATATATATATGAATAGCATAGAAGGAAATATAGATAGGTATTTGCAAATCATGTGAGGAGTCCTTTAAATCACTGGGGGTCATGATTTACCCTACATGCTTTGTGTTTACCTCCCTTTCTGATGTTCATGTCACCCACACTACTCATAGTGATTCTTATGTACATAACCTAAAAAGCATACACTGCAGTAATATTTTCTTGTTGGAGAAGGCTTTATAGGGTGGATTATGTGCTGTGGGCCTTCCCTAGGCATGTGCTGCTGGCTGCTGCAGGGACAGAATAAGAGTAAATGCTGAGTTACCTTTGGGGAATGTGCTGTTAATGAGTAAAGACAAACAAACTGTTTATTGTCTGGGTAATGAAATGTTGGTTTCTCCATTAAAGGGTTTATATTTGAAAACCACTATCACCTTCATTACCTGCATGCAAGGACTTACCTTCAGGGTCCCACTTGGGTCTCCTAACAGCCAGTGATATCATGAATATGCAACTCTGTAACCTTCACTGTTTTGGGTAGCTGTGATGTCTTTTACTGCAGCAACAGCAGAATATGAAACTTGGACCACGGCAAGTAAAGAAAAAACAAACTGACCTTGAATTTTTAAAAATTGTATTTAAAATCTATGGAAATGTGTTTTATGGAAGAAAGGCTAGAGACTATAGAGTTGAGGTCTTAAATAGTTGCTATGATGATATGATTTGCATTGAAAGAGATTTCTATCACTTGGAAATAATTAACATTTACTAAATAATATTGGAATTAAGAGTATGACTTTCAGAGGGCATCAACATTATGCACTCTGTCTTCTCTGTGGAGTTTGTAATAGCAATTACTACAGTAGTTCATTGCCCTTTGTAATATAATCTCTTTCTGTCTCTGTGGGGATTACAGCAGCTATGAGTGTAGAAGTACCCCATTCATACATAGATGCTGTGAACTCTACTCGTTGCTTTCTGGAGTTTACAATACCAAAGAGCATAGAAATACCTTCTTCAGGACCACCATCAACTCATTTTGTCCTTGTTTTCTCTGTTTGTTCTGATCTCTGAAATGTGACTTTTGTAAAGGCTTCAAACTCTGAGAGGGCCAGCAGCCTGAGTGTCTGATCTCATCCCTTTTGCATTAGTGTTATAAGCAGTAAGGGGAATGTTGAGATACACAAAGGCTGAATGAGGTCTTCAGAATTAAGCTGTATGGTGAGAAAATAGTAAGCGTTAAAATCTTCCTCTCCAGGACTGTCATGAGCTTTCCAGCTATTGCATGTCAGATTGTAAGCCCCTCTCCCTCACTAGAAACCCTCTATTCAATTTGCATTGTCAGGTTTATGTGTGCAAGCTATTGCTTAGCAGCACAAAAAGTAAGCCCAGGCATTTAACGTACATTACATGGAGTCACTTTAACTAAACAAACATTTCAAAGCTTCATTCCATCACTTGTCATTCAAGGTAGTTAAACTTAAGAACTAAAGTTGACTTAATGTTTCATTTGACAAAATTTACATAGCTTGACTTTTTTTTGTCTAGAATGGAGATTTTAATCTAAGAACTTGCTTAATACAGTCTTAACTGGGTTTTTTATTTAAAAAAACCAGTTTTATTTATTGTGCAAGGACTACTGAGAACCGTTTGCTTTGGAGAGGCCAACTTCTAGGCCACACATGGTATTTAAAATGGTTTCAAAGAATTTCCAAATCTTGCTGTGGCACCTTTCAGAAATACACGTGTAGCTTGTGCCAAGGCTTTTCTTTTTCCTCCCTGAGAGAGGGTCACTTTTTCTTGGAATAGATCCCATCTCCCAGGCATGTATTGAAGGCATATTTAAACATTTAGCTTTGGCCTGTGGATCAGCCTTTTGTAGTTCCCCGTTGTGCTAGGATAATAGTCCATGTAGCTAATATTGTGGAAACTCTACATGTGGATTTTGCCCTTGTGATTATAGATCAGATTATCAAGTTCCAAAGGATTAAAGTTATTTTCTTTGGCCCTTTGCCAAGTAAGTTAATTAGCTGTGATTTTCTTGAGATCATGACCTGTCGCAGAACTATACTGCCCAGTTAAATTTCCAGTCTGGTAAATGAATCCCTCCATTTTCATTTCCCATTGCATTTTCATGAATGCATGAATGATATGATATGTGAACCTCTTCCCGTCCCTAGGAAAAAAAAAAGTAATAGTTTTATGTTTCCCAGTCACTGGGATCTATATAGCTGTAAAATTTCAAATCAATGTAGTGTAAACGGGACATGTACTCTGAACAGGTTAGACCTTCTGACAAAAATGTATTGTGACTTTTTGCAAAACTTGCCTGCACACCATGTCACACATCACTGTTTAGCAAATAGACAGCTTTAAGCCTTGCCTTGAACTCAAGTTTAATGTCTTTTATTCCCTGAAGAGCTTTATTCTAATAAATGGTAATTCTAGTACAAAAGCGGGTAAAAGATGGATTTGACATATATGAGAAGGTAGAAACTGTATTGTTTAATGTTGGAACCTTGAGCCTGGCTCTAATCATTGCAGGTAACACTGGCAAAACTTACTAACCAGTATTCACTAATAGTGGTGTAGTGTTTTCTACGATGGACCCTGCAATGTTTGCAGGTAAGATTTTTATTATTTAAAAAAAACTTTGTGAGAACAGATCATCTGTACTTGAAGACATTTTCATCCCCTGATAACTATAGCATAATGTAGACGGCAAGTGTCTCTTCTTTGTGATCAGTCATCTGACCTCCTATGTACTACTTTGAAGCATGGTACAAGCTGTGATTAACCAATTTAAACAATTTCTAGCATAGCTAGAAATATCACTCATTAAAAGAAGCCACGTTTCTTCATTCACTGGACTTTGATTTATTGTCATTGACACAGAAGACTGAAACAGTATCGTGTTATACTTCTAAGTGTATAGCCTTAACCCCCACTTAAGTGTGTTGCTGCTTAAATAAAGTACAATATGGCTGATAAGAGGGTTGTCTATTGTACCTTTCAACTGGTTTTAGTGGTAGTTGTACCAAATGCCTTGTAAAAAGTAATTTGTAGTGCTTTCTACTGGGGTGGCAAACAACCAGGCTAAGAAAAAGCACCTTTTTTTACAGTCCAGGCTGCAGGAAATAAGTCACCATTGATTTTTCCTTTGAAGGTTATGGATACTTTAAGCAATGTGTGAAATGCTTACACTACTGAAGTGAAAAAATTTTACTAAAGTTGGGACTAAAATACTGTCTGGCTTTAGCAAAGGTGCAGTGCAACATGATACCTCATACTAAAAACCTAATGCAATCTGACCTTCCTTTTATTGGTTTCATAAGTCACGTGATACTGTTTGTCTTTTGTAAATGGAGAAACTTAAGCCCTAAAATTCAGTTTCTCACTCAAATTCTCAGTGAAAATAAATTTTACGTTAATCTTTCATTTATGAGAGAAGGTGTAAAACCTGACTTTATGGGGTTTTGTTGAAACAAACCAAAAAGAATGTAAGTATGGCTGCAATAGGTTGTTTTTGTTGGTTTGGTTTTTTTTTAATTTAAGCTCATGTGAATAATTGTGGGAAATATTTTGAATTATTTACCTGGCTGTAGTTCAAAGATGTATTTCTGGATTTCTACCTTTGTCCATACAAAATAAGAGAAGATTAGGCACTCTTTCCAACTGAGTAACTCTTGTTGCAGCAGATAAAGTATTGTGTGGCTGAAAACCTTTATTGCCCTTGGGTTGAATTACTCTGTACCCCCTTTGAATAAATGTCATATCTAATAAATGCCATAGTAGTTTTAGTGAAGAAAGATAAACCTGTCCTCAGAACCTTAATGAATCTTTCGAGCACTGGCAGGTTTGCTTCACCATCTGAAGTCACTAAGAGGGCTTCAGACTAATTCTGCAGTTGCTTGACTTAGTGGCTTCCCCCCAGACTCTTGGCTGACATGGGTGTGAGCAGAGAATCAATTTTGGTGTTCACATTGCAGTTATCTGGGTGGTCCTTCTTTAACAGAGCAAGCCCATGTAATATTTAATTTAGATTAAATTCCCTACTGGCAGTGTCCATCAGCTGACTCTTGCTACTTTGCTAAAGCAAGACTAGTGCTATGAGATCCAGAACACTTGACAAGTGGTGAATTAAAAGAAGGGATTGCCACATACAGATGCAAGGTCTTGGTGAGCAGGACTGTAACATGAGGTTAGAGACCACTGAAGTTTCCTCCTAAGGAGAAGCTATAGCTGGAAGAGTGAAGAAAGAATTAGGCTTAAATGATTGGGTTTTGATTTGGCTATCTAAACAGGTTCTCTTTCCCAGGACGAAAGTTCTTACAGACACTATATTGCATATTTATGTAAGTAACCTGTGTCTTTTCCAAGTTTACTTTTGTGGCTGAAATGTTTCAAATAAGCATTTCTTGTTACTTTTTTAGCTTTTTCATAATCAACACAGAGTAGATCCTTATACTTTAGTAATAGCATTTCATAAGAAACCTGCAAAGCAGATACTTTCTCCACTAAAAATAAGTCTGTCCAAACTATATCAGAGCTGATTATTTCACTTGCTGTGGTGCATAGCTGTATGACATTTAGTATTTGAGTTACTTTGCGTCCTGACTCATGCAAAGATGTCCCAGAATGAAATGAACAGAGAAGCTCTTATCTTTTTCTTCCTTATTGTTCCCTACTGAATGAAGCTCTAGCAAGAAATAAGGCTTTTCCCAGAGGTGTTAAGAATGGTGATTTTTTCAATGTGCTCTGCAATGTAGAAGAAATTATACAGGAAAACAGAGGCTTTTGTCTTTAGTAGATCATGTGAAAATATTTACTGGAGATGATAATGTTACCCAGGGGAAGCTAACAACAACTTGAACATGAAATGCAGCAACTGGGGGATCCCAGACTGTCACATTATGCTGACAACATGAAAGCTTCAGTCAAGCTGTTTGAGAGAACAAGATTTTGAATTGAACTCGATCATCAGAAGGCTCCCTCTGACCTTAGCTGTTTCTAACCAGACTGAACTGCTTGCTGACACTGGTCATTTAATCGCCAGTGGCAAATGACCATGTCTCTTCAAATAGCCCTGTGTGTGTATCTTACTATCAAAGCAAGATTTGTAGAGAGGGATTATCAGTTATTAGTTGGAGTAATAGAGTTAATTAACTGTACTTGGATCCTTGTGGCCACAGTGACTGGGTCAGCAAGTCTGGTAAAAGATGCTACTTCTCTCTAGAAGCTCTTCCTCTCTGGGTTGGTCAACCACTTCGGTTTGCCTGTCCTACCTGCTCCTTGGTCCTATGGGACTGGTAGAGGTAGATGGTAGCCAGTGCAGTAAGCAGCAGTGACTACTCGCTGGGGGTGAAAGCAGGTTTTCTGAAGCAACAGCAGCAGCACAGTTCTCAGCTCTGGGTAACACACACAGGTTGAGCTAGTCCATTACAGTTTGTGTAATTCTCGAATGTGGGATTCTGTGGCTGACCAAAATTCCTCTTTACACTTAGCTGAGGGACACCTTATTTCTCCTTTTTATTGGTTTTGTCAGGAGAGCTAATGCCTAATGGATTGTCAATTCAGATTAGGAAACTTTTGACCATATGTCTTTGTGGCTAGATGCTGGATTATTATGTTAACCCGTTTTTTCTTGTGATAACCTCATGATTAACACTAAAAACTTGAGTTGGGCAGATAGTTTTGCATAATCAAATCAATTGTTTTCTTCTGTGAAGAAAGAACTTTTTCTTCTAGCACTAACGAATGTAAAAGTGGTCTGAGGCTTACGTTTCAGAATTTGCTTAGTGTTATTTATTTCCATAGAATTACAGAATATGGCAGACTCTGCAATGGCTTGAAATAAAAAAAAAAACAAACCACCATAATTTGATTCCCTTTGTCCTAAAATCACTTTTTGGAGCCAAATTCAGCTTTCAAGCTCTGTAAATCTTACAGCATGTAAATCAGATCATATATAAAAGTCAAGTAACACTTAAAACTTTGGCATAGGTTTGAACCTCGAGCCTCCTGAAGGTTGGGATTAACTAAACCTGAGGGCTGGATTAGGACCCTCTCTGCTTTTTCACACGTGTGCATTGTGAGGACAAATTTACGATGTAAGTTTAATCAAAGCGGATTGAACTCAGCACTTGAGGAAAAAGAGTTTACCACCCAACATTTGTTAAAAATGCATTTTGATAGATATTCCTTTGCCTTTAGCAACTTCTGTCCAACAACTGTTATTCCTCTCTCACTACTGCTACAGCAGCCTGGAGATAAACTCTGCTGTCTCCACTGCTTTTCCCAGTACACACACTACAAACAGCAAGTGGAAATCAGCATCATAAAAAAACATTCTTGTCCATTAGCTAAAATCATGTGAACAACATTGCATGATGTCTTTAACTCAAGTATGGCCAAAAATGAGGGGTGGGGGGACTTTTCATGGCCACTTTGTCATTGAAAAGGGAAAATAATTACCGGAAAAATAATATTTTCACTGACAGTACAGGGTAATTGGTTTCCTAGGGAGAAAAAGTTGGTAGCAAGAGGCTTTACACAGGGAGCCTTTGTCATTTTATGGATGCTCATCTTTCAACTGTCAGGTTGTTTCAAAAGAACTCTGGTCATAATGTTTTCCCTCTGCACCTTTCCCATCATGGTGGCCCAAATTTGCCTGAATAACCATTAGTCTTCCTGTTTGCCTTGTCTGGGCATTTACAATGCATCAGGAGGTAGCAGTGTTGCTGTGGCTGCACAGCATGGGGGTTTTGTCGGGGAGAGCATCTAGCGTGTTATATGGCTTTGTTGCAGAGGATGGACTGGCTGGACACATGCTTTACTTTTTCAGGCAAGGTAGGTTTAGCAAATTGAGTGGGACTTCCCTAGGTGGAAAAAGTAAGGGAAGGCCTGAACTTAGTTCTTATGTGGGAGTGTGTCCTCCTCAGTTTGAGTATATTGATTAAAGATGTACCACAATTTTATTACTCTTTCCCACATTACGTTTTAGGGCTTCTTTCCTAAGACACAGTTGTTCTTTAGCTGTGACATTGGAATTAATGCAAAGAAACATTAAATTTCCAGATCTAGATGACACAAAAGATGTAGGTGCCTTGACACTGACAGACGTAAAAATTTCATTTCTTCTTGTAGAGGTGGCCTCACCTATAAAGTGATAAAGAAAGGGATTTTGGCTAAAACCTGAGGAAGTCTGATGTGGAAGCAACAGCTGAAGGTTTGCCATACCTCCCCTGCTTTGCCTTCCACTGTAAGCTCTTGTCTGGCAGAGTGTGGCTCACCTGCACCCCTGGTCCTGTGACAGCTGCTGAGTGCAGACAGCTGTCATGATGCAAAGAAGGGGGAATTTTTCTATTGAGTATTTACCCATTTTCAGGATTGTACTGTGGTTGCTCGATGGAGGCCCTCTTTGGGGTGAGATTGGTTTTGTTTGTTTTTAGAACAAAATAGTTTTCCTATCTTTCTGCTTTTTCATGTGTAGTCTCATTTTAAAGGTAGTAGTCAGGGCAAGAGCTGCCCTAGAAATAGCTGGGTTGTACTGAACACCAGATGCATGCTACTGTCATAAGAAGCCTTTTGAACTTCACCTTTTCTGGAAAAAAAAGCAGGGACGTGATTGGAGATCAGCCTTAGAAAAATGCCAGCAACCAAGCACACTAGGAAAAGCATGCATGCCTGCACAGAGAGCATAGGCACGAGCACAGTGCAAGTATCTGAGTAAGTCCTTGGAAGGCTTACATACTCTTCCTCATCTAGCCTGGGAAATCTTTCTTCCCAACACTTTTCTTTAGAGAGATTTGAACTAGTCCTTGATCCCTATTGTACCTGAAATACTTCAAGCTCCCTTTTGCTTTTCTTTTTTTTTCTTGATTTCTGGTGCATCAAAAAAACTTAACTGTGCAGAGGGTAGGCTACTATTTTCAGGACAGAAGGCGGTGTCTTGCAAAGAAACTAGCTTGCTTTTAGGCATGTGTATAAATACACCCATTGATGGTAAAGAAAATGTTCATCATCACTTAATATTTAATGTTAAGGTCAAACTTCTTGTCCTTAACCTTAAGGACATAGCATGTATTGTCAAGGCAAGGTTTAGCACACCTCCCCTTTCTTCCTTTCTCTTTTTGGGACAACTCATTTCAGTTCATGATATATTGATAAGGAACCTGCAGTCTGAGCTTCAAGTATTTCTATGAGAATTCACTGACAATTGCAACAAAAAGGGTGAAAATGTGACTTGAAAATCTGTGTGGAGGAGCAGGGGGAAACAAACCAAAATTATTTGTCCTAAATAGCAGTAATATTACTGGCTTGCTTTAGCAAGGCAAGTAGTTTTTTAGTTTGGATTGCTTGTGTATGAAGCCTCTACTATTTTTTCAGTTCAGTAAATGAATTGGCTGTACAGAGATCCCAAAACGACAAACATGAATTTCTAAGGCTTTTACTGGGTGTGACTAAGTAAATGTAAAAACTGAAGGCCAGAGACCTCTAGCTCTTTTCAGTTTCTACTTGTGTTGCTCAGTGACGCTTAAGAGTAGCTGCAAATGCTCCCTTGATGGAGTCGGATTGCTTCTTTATTAATTCCATTCATAAATACACACTGGGTGTCCAGTGGAGCACTTAAAACCCTGATAATCAAAAGCTTATTGTGTGTTTGAGAAGCTTGAAAGGGATCTGAAGTAAATACCAGGGGAGAATAGAATAAAGTTAGAGTTTTTCTTTCTAAGCCAGCAGGAGGTCGTCTAAAGTATAATGTTATGCACAAGTTTTACCATCGAGGCTGTGATGGGGGGGTGTGAATATGTGCACAATTACAGTAGTAAAATCAGCGTGCCATGCATAATTAATCCTGCACTCTGCAGATGGCAGAATCCCGGTGCAACATTACAGCTATCTGATGGCCTCTGTGTGTGTGACATAGAGGACTTGTACCTTTATTTCAGCTCCATATTTAGCTCCGTCCCACTCAAATAGCACAAGGCAAAATTCATATGAAAGCAATAAAAATAGAGGCTATTTCTTTCTTCAGCTGTGTCTTTCTCTAAAGCAAAAATGTTGACTTTGAAAAACATTTTCTGGGGTGAATATAGTTACTAATGTGCTGCATTAGTAAGGTTCTCTTATCAGTTAGTGAGTGTATATGAAGAATGGAAAGGTGGTGTTTGCACTCCAGTGAAGTTGGGTTGGTTGAATTAATCTGGTTGTATGTCTACACAAGCTGCACTCCTTCTTTTTGCCTTAGGGCAGAGTTACAGCGAGATACAGAGCTGAGGGTGTTTCTTCCAGAGCTGCTAATTGACTAGATTCTCCGTACCTTCTTTAAAGCATCTTCAGTTCTCATCAGCTGAAGACTTGCATAAGCTTTCAGCCTACAGCTTTGAAATTGCAATTTTGCTTTTGAATTCGTATTACTTCTGCTTAAGTGTATACGGACTTTTACCTAGGTAGAGGGGTGTGCCCTGAGGCTTGGGACCTGTGTGGTGCTTTGATCTCTTTTTGGGTCTTCTCTTAAATCATAGACCTGGCAAGCAATAAGAAACTAGCTCTGAGATGGTAGGCATGATGGTACACTGTAGTCCATGCATCTATGGTGTAGATGGGTGCATCCTGTGAAGAAAATGATCTGATTCTTCAGAACCTCCTGTTATTTTATGGAACCATTTCCATGACTGCATGGCAGCAGAGAATCTCACATGAGGAGCCATGAGAAGTACTGAGAACTGGAAACAAATATTTCTCTGAGATAAACAATAACATTGATCTTGGCCGAGCATAAGACAGAATTTCTCCCAAGACCCCCTGTTCAGGTCCTTTGAAACCTTGAGGCCTAAGCAGGTCTCTTTCTGGGCAGAATTGCTTAGTTGCTTTTCTTTGGAGAAATACAAAACTGTACTTGACTTATTTTTTTTATCCTTTACTGATAACTGTGAATGATGGCAATGTGAGTGCTTTCTATTCTACTCTCCTCATTAAAACCACAAAGAAATAGAAAGAACTGAAACTCCCAGGCCACTGGAGTGATAATAACGAGGTTGACTTTTCAGAAGGATTGCCTGTAGGAATAAAGCAAGGAGGATGCTACTCCTAGCATATCCATTGTAGACAGATTGAGAAGTTGTCTTTGTCATCTAAAATTATTCAGTACAGGAAAAACAAAACACCACCACCACAACAGAAGTCAACTAAGTTATATATGAGAGATGAGATACTAGGGTAGCAAAATCAGTGGTTTAACCACCAAATAAATCTTACTACAGATAATGTAGGACTGTGTTAAAAGGTAGATTTTCTTAGTTTATTCTGCAGTTCACTTTTGCAACAGTGAAGGACATTTTGACCTTTGTAGTTTGTGAAAGGTATGTGATCTCATTCTGCCTACTGCATACAGAGAAATGGCTCTCAAAAACTGCTTCCAGTCAAGAGGAGGAAAAGTGGGCACAACAGCGGTCCCCACTTGTGCAAAATGGTATTTCCATTACAGTTTTCACTGCAATGCAGTATTGGAATCAACTTTATGTTTCTGAGACTTGCGTGGCCTGTTTTCCATGTCTTCTCCCAGGCAAATATCTCCCCCAAACAGAAGAGTAGGAGTTTGAGACTGCTGGTAGCTGGCAGAAAGGACCCAGAGATGACTAGCAGGATGGAAACAAAACTTGTCTTTTGATGCTGATCTAGCAGGGATCAACAAAATACAAGGTAAATGAAACCAATGGGATTCCAGTGTGGATGAACAGACCTAGCAAAAGGGAGACCTAGAGAGTTGGTTTCTGATGTGTTCTCCACCAAGATGAATGCAAACTGCTAGAGCCCTGCATTGATGTGGGGCTCTGGTGTAACCACTGGTCTTGACAAGGGTTGCCTTGACTATGGAGCACTAAGCACATCTGGGGCCACCATTCATTACAGCACCAATGGAAGGTGATAGTGGCCCATGGCTTATGCACCAAAGCAGGAAGACATGCACAGGGATGTGTGCTGAAAAATAGGTAGCTTTTACTACATGCTTGCATTCTGCTACCAATCTTCTGTGTGTGTTGAGGATTGGTTTTTTATATGTTGGTTAGTTTTAAAACAAATCTTCTGTATTCTCCAGCATCTGCAGACAAGTGCATAGGAGCTGAACTGTTTGTCAGGCTGGGATTCCTGTTTGCATGGCAGAACTTTTTCATGACATATGAGTTTTTAAATAAAAACCAGGGAGAGGCAGCAAATCATTTGTGTTCAGACAACGGAAGGGGAAGAAAAAAAAAACCCACCTAAACAATAGATATTTAAGTAGAAAGTGTTCCAGCTCCTTCTGACAAAGAGCCTCCAGAGGATTACAATGCAGTCAATGTTGCTTTAATTAAATTTAATGCTGTGTGAAATGTACTCTGAGAAACTTTGATGAATGACTGGGGCAATTCATGTGGCTCACTAAAGGGCATCCAGCCCTTGCAGGGGTGTCAAGCCACAATGAATTGGTTAGTACAGGCATGTTTATAGACTGCCTAAGGAACCTTGTATCTGTGTGGTAATGTCAGAGATAATGTTATGATTCTGTGGACCTTGGGGGGCTTTGGTGACATGGTTAATGAGATAGCCTAGGGAGTGTCCCAGTAGGTTACTTGCAGACCTCCCACATCAAAAGGAGCAGCTTTGCCCCTTCAGAGCCTGCCGTCCTCTAGATCTCTCAGCTGGCCCTCGCTTTCCATAGGACTACTTTTTTTCTACCTCCTCCCCTTTCTTTTATGGTTCTTAGTCAACATTAACTTTGGCTGCTGAAATTCAGAAGTTGTTAGTTTTTAATTTGGTTTCTCTTTGACCTGCCTACACAATGGCTTTCAAAGATTTTATAGGAACAGCAACCACCACAGTTACCCTCCTCCCAAAGCCTCAAAATGACAATAACAAAGCTTAAGCATAGGAGGAAAAATGAAGAGGAAAATACTTAACTCTCCCTCTCTCTGTTCCCTCTCTCCCCATCACAAAAAAAGAGGAATGTTTCTCTCATGCAGTTTGATTACAAAGCAATGGGCTATGATAGTACAACTGGGTCTTTTATCTGCTGCACCCAAAGAAGTGAAGGGAAGAAAAAAAAAAACCCCAAACAGTGGATCAATTGATAAATGAAAGTCTGTTCTTCAAGTTTGATTTAAAGGGTTGATTGCGGACCTGTGAAAAAGGTCATTTAACAATTTCTCTTTGTAGGGGGAAAAACTCACTGTACGTTTGGTTTAAAGTGAGGTTAGATGGCAAGTAAACATTCTTGTAATAATACAGTGTTCTTTGCAAAATCCCTGGGTCAGGAAGTAGATGTTCAGTATATTACATCACTGAAGGAGGCATACATCCAAGTTAATGGAAGACTACCTCAAATGATCCTTTTAAAATATAAAAACCCTGAAATTTTTATTGTACTTTTGAAATTCTATAGGAAAGAAAAGCAGGGGGGCTGATGATGGATCACAGATTTGATAAACTTCATATCTCACAGATCTGATGACAGTTGCAAGTGTTCTAATTTGAATGACTCTGTATGGTTAAAGCTTGTGATCTTGGGCAGAGAAATAAATACTTACAAGAAACCGAGATAGGATCTTCTGAAAGAGCATAAGCAGCATGCTAACTGGTCTTGACTGTGAATGTTCTGAACCCCATTGTCCCTGAAAGGGTCTGAATTTGGTAGTTTAAGACGTGTCATGAACTTTGAGCATTCATCTCATTCTGTTCTACTATGTCAGAATTTCAGTATCTGTTCATTGCAAACAATACTGAAGAAATGGTAAACATAAATGCATATATATGTTTTTAATATACATATATGTACACTTATGTTGAGTCAAATATTCATGGTCCCCCGACTATTTTCTTTCAAATGCCTTTGTAAAGCCTATCTACCTCTCAAAGTTTAAAAAGAACTCAAACAACAAAAAAACCCAACCAAACAAAAACCCAATCCGGTCTAGCTGAGTCATCTCTGGCCACCTCATTGAAATAACCAGAAACAGTCACCTGCTTTCCGCAGACCTTATTTGTGTTCAACAGTTCTGCTGGGGGTAGCTTCCCATAGGAGGGGTGAGGGGAAAGGTGGTGGTGGTAGTGATTTGTATAGTTAATGATCATCGTAGCAGGTACTAAGTCTCTTGGCATTTTGTGGACAAAAATGAAGGTCCTAATCACTCTTTTGTATGTTCATTAAATGTTTAGCTATTCTTTAAATGCTGTTGAAGCCACATCCAGAGGTGATATCAAGAGCAGGCCATCCCCAGAAGCCTGTAGTATTGTGGTTATGGCTAGTCTTTTTTGTTTTAAGCACCTGAGGTGGAACATTTATTTCAGAAGGTTGGGGGTTTTTTTCCTTCTTCTGGTGAGTAAAAGAAGTACCAATTCTCCTTGGCACCAAGCCAGCAGCAGTCTTCTGGTGACATGCTGTAAGTGTCGCACTGTCTATACCGAGTCTTTTGCCCTCTTCCTTCTGCAGGCAGGGCAGCTCCCTGGGTGCTGCTGTCAAGTTTGTGGGGGGAAAAAATATCTTAAAATAATTTTAGGAGTTGAAAGCTATTTTTGTTGAGAAAGTTAAAAAAAAAAAAAAATCTTCTACAAAGCTACATCTGTCAAAGTGCCCAGGACCAAGATTGTGTAATTAGAATGAAGATATTCTTTTGTGACTGTTGTAAAGAGCTGATGTGGCCTTGAAAGGGCTGTATCAGTTCTCCTCTTGTGGCAGCACTGGGAGATGCTGCTCACCCTTGCCTGGCTAGCTGGAATGGTCTGCCTGGCCCTGCTGCTGCAAGGGAAGGCAGAAAGTAGGCAGAAAGTGGGCAGAGCCAGGCTATCCCCTCCCTTCTCTCTATCTCTCTGTTATCTGAATCAACTATCCAGGTAGAAGCACTTAAATGGCATTTATTTAATAAGTTACTTGCTGCTGGCCAATATTGCTATAATGAAGTTGTAACTAGATCAGGGAGGAAGCAGGTGCCAGGTTTGGTTTGGTAACTTGTCTTGCAGGGAAGAGGGGGAAAAAGGCAGAATAAGCTGAGTGGTTTCCAAGACCCTAATCTATTTTTAAATAGGTCTCTCTGAAACTGTAGCAGCAACAACAATCTTTGCTGTAGTTAATGGGCTGTCAGTGTATCCTTTATCTGAATGACTGTTTTCTGAATCAGAAGTTAAAGACATCGTGTCATTGTCACTGGGTCAGTGGCAGTAAGTCTAACAAAGGACCTTGAAACCACTGTGAGCAGCAGCTTCTGATGGCTTCCAAGTAACAGCAAGGTCAGGGAAAAGGCAAACACAGCTAACAGTGTCTTAGTCTCACCGATGTGGCCATGCAGGGTGTTTATGGCACCCAAGTCTTCAGGATAAATCCCTTCCCAGTGCATCACGTGTGACCCTAGAGCAGGTTTTTTTGTTGCTTATTGCCTTTAAAGGGTAGAATGGTGCAACAATTCATCAATCTCATTGTAGGAGAGAGTTGTTACAGAAGTGCGACTTGAAGAGCCAGGGCTATACGTGATCCTGGCGGTGGACTGGTGTGAAATTGTGAGTTCTGCCACCAGCATGTGAAGTGGTCAGCAGAGGGCTCAATGGGAAGTCCTGGTGCAAGACTTCCTCCTGGGGCAGTCAGGGCCCAGAGCTCTTATTGACTCCTGTGGGTATTCCACGCCTTGAGGCCCAGCAGTCTTTGGTGGTTGGAGGAGAGTAGGATGGCTTTTGTCTCCTTGACAACATTGAACATTGAATTGGATTGAAATGGGGAGGTGCTATGACATTACACGAAAGCTTCTCTGCTGGGCTACCAAGCTGATTGAGAGCTTGGAATCTGTCAGAGACTGAAAGAGTTCATGTCTCAAACATTGTGGTGGGGCAAGTTCTGCATAATGGTGAACTCTGCACAACAACGAACCCTGCATAGCAATGAACAGAAGGTGAGAAGTCAGTTAGCAACGGGGCCCAGAGGGCGGGCTGGAGGGTGTGCAGTTCCGTGTTCTGATACGCTGATCGGGGCAGCTTGCGGTATATGGCTAAAGGTCAAATAACGGTCATAACTGCAGGGAGGGAGAAGTTACTCCCCAAATGACCCCCAAGCCCACCGACCCATTTCCCAAAGGTTCTGGAAGCACAAACCACGCATGATACCTAATTAGCCCAATGAGTTTGACTGCCAGCCCGAAGGAGGGGCAAGGAGATTATAAAAGGACATAAACTGAAGCCCCACATGCGCACACCCTCCAGAAATGGACCCCTCGGCTGGCTGGACCAACGCTGGACCCAGGACTGGTGAAATCTTTCTCTTCTCTCTCTCTCTCTGTTTTTTTTTTCCCCCGTAATCCCTACACCTCATTCCTTTAGACATAAACTGTTGACCCAAGTCTGGGACTAGGAGTGGATCTAGCTGCCCCTAGGCTCCTCTCTGAGGAGTCTAGAAAGCAAGGTGGTCCGCTCTGAACCTCATGACTCAACGGGAGGGCTCTCCTTATTGTCTTCCCTGAACCGATCCCCAAATAGGCAAGGCTTGTAGTATATGTTTGGTGGCGTATGGTTAGCATATTACACAGTTCACTGATGTAGTTTCATGCTAATGCTCGTTGTGAGCAAATAAAAGTTGAGTTTTGTGAGTTAAAGGATCCCTGGTGTTGTTTCACCTTAATCCTGACCTGGGAATCGACGAACCTGAGTCGTCATCCTGAGAAATTGGGACGTGACAGAATCCACTTGCCCTCTCGATATATTGTGTCCTTTTCCAGTGATCGTTACAAAGAAATGAAGGTCTCCCTCTTTGGGCTGTTGAGGTCTGTGGGGAGTTAACTGGATGAAATGAGATTTGACTGGGTGATGCTCAGCTGGTAAGTGCTTGTGTGGCAGTAGAGATAATCAGTTAGAAATAGAAATTGAAGAATGCAGAGGGGAGAACACATGGTAGATGCAATGTACACTTTAAGCAGTGCTAAAGGAACACAATGTCTATTTTTCTAGAGGCAATATTACCTCAAATTGGGGAGCTGACCCATTCCTGCTGGGCCTGCGGGTCATCCCCTACCAAGAGACAGTTTAACTTCACTATGTGGGTTGCAGTGGCTGGATCCAACAAGGTGGGCTGGAGCTAAAGTTCCTTCTTTCACTTGAGCTCTCCTTGCTTTGGCATGTTATAATCAGACATTTAACATGATTTTAACATAGGGGGGTTTTGTATTCAGTCTCTTTGCGTGGTTTAAAATTCATTTCCAGGCTGTGATCTAATGGCAGTAATTACCTCAGAAGTGCATACGGTACAGGGTATGTTTATTTTTGTTTCAGCCAAGGCAAATGATTACAGGTCTTGGCTTCACTTCAGGGCTCAACTCTGTTGGGAGAGCCAAAAACAACATCTACCTTTGCAATCTGGCAAGCAGGTCCTAAATACCTTACATGAATGTTTGATTTAATGATATGAAGGGTAGTGGAGAGCAAGGCCCTTTGAGTCTTGATGTTGCAGTGGATCGCTGGAGTGCAAATTACTTACTAACTCTACATTGTGGAGTGACCCAGCTTTGTCATACAGTGACTACCACTCCCTATTATCAAATGGTAATTTGCCCACTAATTCTCTTGAGTTTCTGCAATGCCTTGTGAGCAATTTGGCTAACATTGGCAACAGCATGAAAGGCACGGGTAGCAAAACACCTGTAAGATTTGTCTGCCTGTAGGTTTCAGTAGCTATAGGAATAATTCAGTCTGTTACATGCAAAAATGAGTTTGCATAATTGCATGCGTGGATCTCATGTCACATGCGCAAGCATAGCTGTTCTCCCTTTAAGTATTTCCTGGCAGAAGCATCTGATGGGAGAGTGGTGGATGAACAGGGAGAACAATCTACTTTATTCCTGCTGAACAATGTGTGGTGATAAAGCCCACCCTGCATACTCTATCTGTATAGGGTTAACTGAGAAGTTTATGCTTTGGTGCTTCTGCCAAAGTGCAGAGGATTTGATTTAATTCTTCTACTTAAAAAATTGCAACATAAAAATCAAGTTCTTAACTTGTCTCTAAAAAGCAGAGGGGAAGTTTTCATCCTTCCCTCAGTTTAATTTCTTTGTGATGTGTACCGAAACGCAGCTGGATATTTTGGGTCAGCAGTTGGCTGCACATGGAAGACACATGCAAGAATTTTGTGGATCCTAGCTAAATCTATAAAAAGGAAATGTGCCCTTTTGAGTATCTGACAGCTTTGGGGGATTTCTTTGTAAGTGCAACTAACGTGATATCCTGATTTCACATGTCCTTTTTTACTTTGTAACTCTTGGGAAGAACAAGAAGTTAGGGAAGAGAGTAGAGAACACCCGTCCTAATGGGTAGCTGAATAGGGAAGTGAGATGATGATAATTACCTTGGAGCTGCAACAAGTTTCTGCAGGAACCAGGACTACTCAGCACATCTCAAGTTCATGAAAGGAGGATTTAGCCTACTTTAAACGTGTTTTTCATTATTGCCATGAGTATTTGACAGTATTTGACAGTCCATCTGGATTCAGGAGACCTACAAATGCTCAAAACCACTGAAAAGAGAGGCTTACGCTTTAAAATGTTGACTCTTGCTTTCTAGGAAGAAGAGGCATGTTGTCCTGGCTGTTCCATTTTTTAAACCACTTAAGCCTCATCAGCTTAAGTAGAGTTGCTCTGAGTTTATACTGGAAAAGAGAAGACCAAAGTCTGCCCCCCTTGAATAGATAATACTATTTTAATGTTTTTGTATTTTCTGGCTTTCTCACTTGACTTCACAATCTAATTTCTCTGCTACCAGAGATCCTCTCAGTCAAATATATGTTAAGAATTTAAAAGCAATATATATTTAAATGTAAAACAATATGGATGAGTGTGTGCTCATGTGCAAAAGTACGTTTGGGGGGGGTGTACACATATACATGCAGTTTCAGTAAGTGAGAGAAGATGAGATGATACAGTGGTGATAAGTGAGATTGTGAATTACATCTTCAAGAATTTTGAGTTGTTTCATGAATGGTGAAACTGTAAGGGGTGACGTTAGAACATACAGAACTACTGAAATTATGCCAAAAGCATAATTTCCTTTTGAAATGGAGAGTGTATAGTCCTTTGTCAGGGGTCTCCTGCTCTTCACTGTTCATTATTTCAGATGAAAGTGAGTGGCTAATAATGCTTGCATGTAATAACTCTTTATTTTGACCTTTGGAAAAGACTGCTGTGCTGAGGGATAGCATCTAACCTACAGAGAAAAAAAAAAAGCATCTTTATTAAAAGTGTGAAATGAAGCTTCTTCAAAGTGTGAAATGAAGCTTCTTCAAAGTTGTGATTCTACTTTGCTTTGAACTAAGTGTTTGTAGGAAAAGAAGAATCCAAACCCAACAGGTTCTCATCCTGGATCTTGAGGTAATCTGTATTTCTGTGGAGATAATAATATTGCTTCCACTTCATTGATTAACCTAACATTTTGTACAAACTTAAAAGAAGAAATAATCCTATCTGTTTTCCTTTTTCTCTTCTCCTGTACAACTGCAGTAGTAGATGAACTCATTTACTGAAGTCTTTATATATGTACATAATTTATTAAAGGTTGTCAAAATTTAGGAAAAGCTTTGCATTTATTATTGAAAACAGTGCAGACTACCATTATTTTGAAGGGGATGAAAAAAGATAAATTATTTTAGTTAGATCCTTTTTCTGAGAGGATTTCTCCAATACTTCCCAAAATGCTGAAAAATCTCATTTTATTTGTCATCAGCATGATGGCTGCAGTAGGATGCGGCTGTGAAACACTGCTCAGTGAGACAGGACCACTTGCATGATGACTGCAGAGTAGGAAGATGGACATGAAAACTGGACTCTGTATGGGGTTGGGAAGCCAGTGCAAAGAGCAGAGCTCCCAGCTGTTGTGTTCATAACAAGTTGAATTATTGTCACTTTAAATTCTATGGGTTTCAGTCTTTCCAGATTGTGTTGCTGAAGTCTTAGACATAATTAATTTCACATAGTGCTAGCTGTGGTTATATTAATGCTGGATGCTTGTGGGAAATGGTCAAACACACACACAGGCACCCAGCTGAAATCCCTGCTTGATTTGAGCAGCAACAGGAAGGTTAAAAAAATGGACCTTTTCATGCTTTCATGGGATCAGAAGTAATACCTTTAAAATTGTGGTGTAGAAACTCTGTTACACCATATGCATTGCTCATAAAACTATGAACTATTTTGTAGGCTTGTGAAACTGAGGACCAGTGGAAGATCTGAGAGCTTCTGAAAGATGCAGCCCTGTGGGACCGAGCTAGAGCTTCATGTCTTCCATTCCAGCTCGGAGGCAATGCTCTGTAAGGTTCACAAACCTTGCACATGTTTCTTCCAAATATTTTGAAACTGCAGAATGTGAGAAGCTGTTGCACTCTTCTAGAAAGAAATTGTTGTATTTGCTTCACTGTTGTTGACTGCTGCAGTAAGTGGCAGCTAGTATAAAAACACAAGAAAAACAGAAAGTTAGTGGATCTGTAAAAGTGTCTTAAAATTACTCCAACCCTGATAAAAACAAAAATCTAAAAGCATGCAGAAACATATATATGTAGCTATACTGTCATTTCCTTCAGATTCCAAGATATTAAGGAACTGGTTTACTCAACACTGAAGGAAAACACAACAGAAATGGCCAAAAAAAGCACTCCTATTCCCATAAATGTTATGAAAAGGCAGCAAAACTCTGAGTGACCTTCAGACATTAAAGAGATTGAGGCTAAGGATCTTTCGTACCTATCTATACCATCTTACACATAGGTTTATCTATAATACACCTAGGTATACTTATCTATGCTATTTTATAATATCTAATGAGCAAAAAAAAAGCAAGTCTTTGAAACACAATTTTCTTCAGCAAAATCATTAATTAAAAAAATAAGCTTTTGAAAAAGGAAATCTGCTGTGTTGCAGTGATCCTCAGGCTTATTCTGTTACTGCTTTTAGTAGAAGTAATTAAAAAAAATCACTATTGGCCTACCTATGAAAAAATTACTCCTTTCAAGGCTCAAAAACTACTTTACAAAATGTACAACTTTGTGAAGCTTACTTTTAGTCAGAATTTTTTCAGGCATCCTGAGAATGTTACTGCTTGATCTTAAAATGAATATATAGAGAGGAGATTGCAAGGTGCTTTTCCTTGGGAAAAAGTAGAACAACACAGCCTGAGAGAGGTTAGCACTGATGGGGGAGCAGTAACTTTTCTTAGATGTGAGATTTTGTTATTTTTATTTGAACTAGCGTGTTTGGAGGAACAGGCAAGCTTTTGAAGGCTCACATGCTCCTTCAGCATGAAATCAAAGCAGCAAACTTCACTTGAGAGAAGAACAGTTGCACACAACTTAATTACATTGATCAATGAGATGATTTAGAGTTAGGAGGTATGTGTGCAGAAAAGGTCAGAATCTGGGAAGAGCTCGAGGCCAGTTTAATGTGCTCATTTCCCCAACTCTGGCTTCCCAAGAGCTTCCACAAAGATCATTAAAGTCGGTGAATGCTGAGATCTTCAAAACATTATGGACATGTAAACTTCTTTATCTAGAAAAAAATTACATGATTTTTCTTTACATCCACCAGTAGCTGAGCCAAGCTTATTTCAAGTGGGGAAGACTTGTAATATCAAAGATTTACTTAATTTTCATTGCTGCACATAAAACATCTGACAGTATTTGCCGAGAAAACCAAAATGCCTCTCTTTGTTTGTACAAGCCAAAGGAAAAGTACAGTGTATCCATCTGCAAATGAACATCAAAGGACTTTTGCAAAATCAGGGATGGTGACATATATTTGGAGAAACAGTATGAGAGCTGCCTGTTACAGAGTCATGGGGGTCTCTGCAATTACCAAGCATAATCCTGATTGGAGCCACATCTTTTCTTTTTTCTCCTTTTTATCACTTCATGGTTAACATTTGCTGATGAGTAGGATTAACAGCACATTTTCAGTGACATTTAGCTCTTTTAACAAGCTCTCTCCAGTCAAAGGTGGCTGCCCTGAAAAAAAAAGAGAAAAGTCATTAAGCAAACAAATCTTTGCCAAGAGTTGATGCTAAACATGCCATCACCCTGTGTGAGTTATTCACTGTATATGAAATTTATTCCACAGGACTGTGACCTTGATGTTGATTAACCAGAAATCCCTTCTCTTGTCATTATTAACAGCTTTAGGTGCCTCAAGTGGCTCCTCTCTCTTATTTTTTTTAAGCATCCATTAAGGAAGATTTTCTCAATTTATTATTTCTTTCGTAGTGCTGCTCATTGGCATAACCTCGTGAGGCATGACTGCTCATTTCCATGAGGCTGCCAGGACAGTGGTGGGCTGGTCATGCAGTTGGTCTGCCGCTCTCTGCTTAGTGCACCCGCCGTGGTGTGAAGGATTACTGACACGTAATGAAAGGCAAACAGGCCTTGAGAAGAATCGGGGTATTCCTTTAGCATGGTGATGCATCTGAATAGTCTTATAGATGCCTCTGAGTCCTAGGAGTCTCAGGGGAGACTTTTATTGTTTCAGGCAATTCAGTCCATTATCCAAAAAGCATGGAAAGAGAAATGGAATTTTTCCCTCTGCGCATTTCTATTTCCTGGGCCTGTCAGTCGTGGCAAGGCTGCTTTGTGGCTCTGTGGGCAGGCACAGGGCAGAGATACTGTCTGTGTACAGAACGGAGTTTCTACACTAGTTCTTGCGAGGCAGAGGGAGCATATTATGGCTGTTCTTTACTTGGTCAAGGCTCAAAAGGGCCTCTGTAGACGCAGGAGATGGAGCATCAGTAGATTGCCCTTAGGTCACTCAGCTCTGAGTAGACTCCAAATATGGAAGATGGTTTAAATCCACCTCCAGCTCAGTATAAACACAGGATCAGAGCAAGAACTGAACCTTTTTGCTGCCTGCTGCTAAGCGTGAAACCGTTTACGGAACAGAAACACTGCGAGTATTTACTTATGCTGGCAATATCTGGAAGGGGAAAAAAAAATCAAAGGATAAGAACTACACAAAAAAAATGCTGGATGTATTTTTTTGGATTCTTTTTGGGTGAGGTCACATGGTGATAAATGGAATAGTCTGGGAGAATTGAAAACTGAACTTGCTGTAAAGCCCGATTAGAGTGGGTTGCATTACAGAGTTTATATATATCTGGCACCTCTTGCTGTGAAGAAAGTCTGGCTGCCATAGACTTTGTGGCCCTTGGCATAGATTCATTCAGTGCCTTGCGATTTTGCTCACCTTTGGCAGTCACTTGGCACACTCTCTTGTGGTGGAATATGAAGTTTATCACTGCAGCTGTATGAGATTGTACCTGGTCTGAAAGCTTTCAGGATCAATTATTGACAGTCCATGACTCCCTTCTTTTCTACTGGCTACACCAGATGAGTGCATCATTCATGCTTTGCTGTTCCTTCCATAGCTTGTAAGCAATCCCACAAAACCAAACATGAAAAAAGCACAGCATCATTAAGATAATTTACATAATCTTAATTCTGCTCCTCCATGCAAATATATATATGACTTTGGCACAGTCATTGGTAGGCTATATCTAACCTGAGTGACTGCTGCTGTACTCCCAAGCCCAGGTGGGTCCTTGGCCACATCTTGATCCTACAGTGGGATGGATGGATGATGCAAAGCAACCACCACTTCATTGTACTTCAGTTGCAAGGGGAAGACAGCTGGCTGCATGGAATGATTAGGAGTTGAGCCATGCTCTGTAGACCCTCAGCCTAAGTGCTCGGTGAGACCCTGGCTGTGGGCCATGCCCTCAGGCACACTTGCAAGGCTGTGTAGGTGCAGCATCATTTGTTCTTCATGGAACCATCAATTCTGTGCATTTCGCAGGCAAGGCAGAGTGTGTGAGCTGTGGAGTGAATGTTATCTTGAGCCTTAAGACACAGCTTCTTGCTAAATGTCCTGTAAAGACCAATATGGAGCTATTAATTCCTTAAGGGCAATACTAGGATGCTGTTGACAGTGGTATCACTATGATATGTGTAACATTGTTAGAGATGGGAGATGTATTAGTCCTGGCAAACTGCTGCATTTCTAGAGAGTGTTAATGCTCGGGTGGGGATGGTGGGACCGTGGGGTGGGGCAAGTGAGTAGATACAGCTGAAAACCATTGTCCAGTTCTTATTTACAGCACAAACATATACACTTATGTTTTCGGCAAATGTAGGCAAAATGGCATACCTAGCAGGGAAGCAAACAGCTATTACAGTTACATCCACAGGAGAGCTCAGCAAGCCAAATACAAAATTACGAGATCAGATGAGAAATACACAAACAAAGAAGCTGAAATGACATTTGAGATTTAAAAACTGAATATTCTCAAAGCATTGGTTTGTGTCACAATCTGTGTGTTTATCAAATGTTTTGCTTTTGAAAAAAGTAGTTTCTTCATGAAACTGCCTAAGTGAAAAAATTCTGATCAGCTTTGATCCAGATAGATACAGTTAGTTAATGTTTGAATAAATCAGTGTGTATACTGATTTACTAAGAGTTTTCAGGTTAGTATACTAACAGTACTTTTTCAGTTTGGGCACTGGTTTGTTTTAGGCTTTGTTTTTCATTGGCTTGTCACACAGAAGCTAGTCTGCTGTTCTTATGTCTGTCTTTAGCTTTGAAAAGCTCCATTTATCCAGTTTTCTATGATTTACTGTGTTACATGTGTTGTTATTTGTAGTATCATAGTATCCAATAACCATACTAATGTGACAGGAACTATTTAAAGCAGGGAGAGAAGTTGTTTCACTGCAAAACGTACTGCAGCGGCTCCAGCCAATACAAACTGGTCGCCTCTGCTATCTCTTGTTTTCTGTTGTTAAACAGGAGTGCAACATTTCAGCGGATGTTTTCCTCTGTGTGTCCGCAGGTCAAACTTAAAGGCAACTGTTGTTTTCTCTGTAGTGCTCTGGGCATCGCAGAGCACGACCTGCTACTCCATTAAGATATCTGCAAAAACTGAGCTGATTCTCTCCTTGCATTGAACAGGTTTTTTGTTGGTTTTTAAGAATACACTCAGTTGCTTCATTTTTTCACATTTTCTCTATCTCTTGAGAGATCCTAGTTTGCTCTTGTTTTCCTTTGTTATATAACACATCTAAATCTTTAAACTGAAGTGCAAACCCTGAATTTAGCACTGCACATCTTGCCTGGCGATTGATGCTGTGGGTTTTGGGCTCTGATGACCCAGGCTACAATGCCATGAGCTATCTGCATGACAGCAGCCTATTCAGTAACAGGTTATTTGGTGTCTTCCCCTAGATTGTCTTTCATGTGTGTTCTCCCACATTTTATTTGATTTCTCTATGTTAACTATAGAGCAAAAATAGGTTGATAGAATACCACCCTTTTTTAGAACCCTTTTTATGTTTCAGTTTTCCCCAGACACCTGGAAAGGCCAGTTGTCAATAGTACAGTATCACAGGCTGG
This sequence comes from Harpia harpyja, assembly GCF_026419915.1. Taxonomy (NCBI): domain Eukaryota; kingdom Metazoa; phylum Chordata; class Aves; order Accipitriformes; family Accipitridae; genus Harpia; species Harpia harpyja. The sequence goes on along the minus strand of NC_068941.1, from coordinate 19,356,334 downwards.
CAATGTGCTGGCTGCCTCTTACCACCACCATCACCACCACAGTCGAGGTTCCTGTTTGGACATTGCCAAAAGGCAGGCTCTTCCCGATGACCTTGCTATTGGCACTGAGATTTTTACAACACTTGAGACTCTGGTAGCCATAGGATGTCACAGTTCACTGTTAAATGGCTAATTTGGCATGGGTGCCATCTGGTATCCTCCTTTCCCAGAGACATTCCCCTCCAACCTTTCTTTTGCAATAGATGGTGAGGATGTAGGGAACTTAGAGCAGTATAGGAAGGCAGATAGAAAGCAAAGTAGAACTCCCTTTAATGCAGTCAGTGAAGGATGTGTAGCGCAGTGTAGCCACAAAAGCAAATTAAAACTTCTGGTACCAAAAGCTTAAGAATTTGCTTCCCCCCAAAAGATGCATCGGGTGTCCTGCCTGGCTCCAGCAGCTGTACTCAAAGGACAAGGTTCTCCAGTCGTTGCTGTGTCATGTCTGCCAGCCTAGTGTGGGCATCTTTACTATCTTAAATGGTGCTAGATGTTGTCTTTTAGACAACTGAATCATGCCCAGATAAACTTAAAATCTCCCCTCAGTCAGCCTTATGGGGACTTAAAAGATATGTGGAGTTGTAGTCTAAAAACTAAGCACAGTGGTTTGCACAAGAGCTTTGTTAGCAACCTTTTCTGTATGTTGGCTCTAGTGAAGCCTGCACTGTAACTGTGCGATGCTGAGAAAGGTTCCTTTTCATGTCATCTAAGGCTAGAAACCCTATTCCCATTAATATTAGTGTTTTGGATGTAATATCTAGGTTCATTATGCTGCTGAAGATGGTCTGAATATGCTGATACTGAAAGTGATTCAGGACTGCACCTCACATCTGAGTCGGGAATCCTTTGAATGCATATCGTAAACCAGATCTTCTAGTGGCAACTCCACAGCAGAGATGGTCCTCACAACTACTTCCAAACCTGCTGATTTCCATGCGGGAAGGTAAGGGCTGGGAAAAGGAGCATATGTTGTTTAAATCTTCACAGGGTTTCTAGAAGAGCATATAATGTACCTAGCAGGTAGTTTCAGATGCTTTGAGAATTCACCCTGAATATTTTTCTTAAATAGATTTGTCTGTGGGGAAGGGGAGTAAGACAACACCTGTTCATCTTGTTAAATATATGCTTTAAAAAATTAAAAGAATTATGCAACCTAGTTGAATTAAATAATTTTAGCTTTTGTTTAGCAGCATGTTAGTTGAACTGTCTTCCAGCTCCTGCATTGTAAACAAAGATAATATAAGAAAAATATTGACCAATTATTATTTTAATGTAATACAAAGCTGAGAAACTAAGTGTATGTGAACTAGAACAAGCTGAGAAAATTGCAGAAGTCCTTGTAGCTTTCTGATAGGGAGGTTTACCCTTGTGTTTATGGATAAGTTTTTATGACTATATTACCAGTTAAAAAAATGTAGTGGAATCTGCATGTCCAATTTATTTGAATTAATATTGTTCCAAGTATTTTCGTTTATGGTTTTAAACCCACAATATTACAGATGGACATCCTGTGTTTAGTCTCCTCCTCCTATGCTTTTATGAAGAAAGAGAGAAGAAGGAGAGGTGCAAGATGACTGTAAAAAAAAAAAAAAAGTATATATAGAAAAGAAATGCTGCTCCTACTTGAATATTTTCATAACAGGTTGTTTTTCAAAATATGCAATTTCAAACCAGTGATGACCATTGTAGCTTTAGCTGTGACAAGAAAATGAATCAGGGACCTCTGCACTCAAAGCTGCACTGTGTGCTGCTGTGTTAATAGTGCAGAAGGCCTGTAATAAGAGTCACTCCATTAAAAAAATCCATCTAAGCCCTGCTTAGCTTTTAATGTGCATTAAACTAGGTAAACTCAAGTTGAAGTGGATCTCTGCAGCAAACTTCTGTAACTGTACTGGAGGACGTACTGTCCAGTGGTGAAAGCAGTAGAGCGTGATCTTGGGTTGGGTCTATGGATGGCCTCAGGTTTGCTGTTTGACCTTGGACAAATCGCTTGGGCTGCGTCTGTAGTGTTGGACCAAGGAGAAATGCATTGTTGGAACAGGCCTCATATACATTGCATCTCCTACCTCTCGTTTCCATGGAAGGAGAACTTGGATGTGTGGACCAGAAGAGAGCTGGAGCATGAACTAGCATGTCTCCTGGTCCATGTGTGCAAAGGTGGAGCAGTTCTGATGTCTGCTGTGCAACCTGGACAGGCTTCCCTTTTTCAGCACTATCACAAAGTCAATAGAGATTGTGTCTACCAATCTTGTTAGGGAGCTGAGATGAACTCTGCAGCACCTGAATATTTCACTAGCATGGGTTGTTAAAGTGTTAGAGAGAAGGTCTAATATATATGTGGTATAGATATAGGACATATCTATAAAAATCCAGCTTGGAAATATCAGAGATGAGTATTTTGCTATTAATTTCTAGCTCAATCACCAGCATTCAGATGTTTTCCTCTTTCTGCGCGAAGGGTGATGGAAGTCCAAAGTTCAGTCGTGAATGCCCACTGGCAACAACAGGATTGTGCACATGGACCTAAGGCCAAAAATTTGGCCTTAATTGGCAAAAATCTTACTAGAGAAGATGTGATGATTTCTTGGGTTTTCTTTCCATTAGCTATGAAAGAATGAGCTGTGCTATATCTAATTCAGAATTAGTGGTACTGCTGATATGCTTGATGTTTTTAACGCCCTGCTGTGGCTTGGTATAATTGGCTTTTTTGGTGTGTGTGAGTGAGGAGGACTGCAGACTACACAGAATGCAGCCTGTGTGGCATCAGCTCCCCTGTTGATTTAGTTTCATTTTCTGTTTTTCTGCCTTGCTCAACTGCCTGTAACGGCATTGAAGTATTCTTCTGATCTTTGTTTCCATGTGTTCACAAAATGCAGTTTCTGAAAGTCTTTATGCCGAAGGGACATTCAGAGCGAGAGGTAGGTCTCAGATTTGTTTCAAAAGCCATTGGCAAATTACATACTTGATTGAGCCTTGTTTATAATAACTTCTAGTGTGAAAGCCTTTGTGTTGGTATTAGATTAGATTAAACAAGGAAGGGTCGAATTAAAGCTCCCAGAAATTATTTGCTTGTGGTATCGACATGCTGCTTTGAAGCAGAAAGTAATGGAAATTTCATGAGAAAGTCTGTGGTCCCAAGAAGTGTGGCTAGGTTTTTCCCTCTTCTACCATCTACACTGCATTAGAAGAGCTTTAATTTGGTGATTTGGAGTATGACGTAATAAATTGGTAACTCATAATGAAAATATGACATCCCATGGAAATTCTTATCGTTCTCCAACTTCTTTACTGAACTTTAGGGCTCCTGGCCAACTTTCCACTGCTCATCCCTACCGCATCTTACTTCGTTACTAATACTCTGTGTTAAGTTTTGCCTCTTGCTATTGCTGAGTTGCATGATCAGACACCTGGGGAACTGTGGATCCATTTATGTCCTGGCTCACAGCAACTTCATGCATACTTGCTGGGACCTTAATACAGAAACTCAGGTCAGGCAAATCCATTCAGTAGAAGTACATGAGTTCTACCTTGGACTGCAAGTACAGACAAGCACCTGTTGTTACCATCCATACTGTTCTGTCAGAGTCCAAGCTCTTTTCTGAATAATTCCTGCCCAGAATTGTGTTCAGAGATACAGACAGCAACAACTTGGTACATACCGCAGAGGAGTTGTGGGGAATCACAGACCCTGGCAACTGGAGGAGTACATGGCTGTGCTTCCCTTAGGTACTGAAGAACTAAATTGCAGGAAAAGGCATTAGGCTGGGACAGGTTTATGTCTTTACAGGAACAGTCTCCAAAGCTTAAGATAAATACATCCTCTGGCCTCCTACTCACCCACTGTTAAACTCTGTGTCCATGCCAAGATCTTGCCTACCAGACTAAAGTAATCTCTCTACCTCCACAGCTTGTCATATTGTCCCCTGCCATCTGCCAAAACATACTTGCTAAAATAGACTTCCTTACCCACAGCTCAGGATAATTGACTTTCCCACCCCTGTAGCCCCCTCCTGGCTTCATGACCCTTAACAAAATTTTATCATCATCTTCCAAATCAGAAATAATCTTACTGCTTCAACTGCTTTCACTTAATTCCTCCTCTCATTTCCTTATCTTCTTGCTTCTTGCTGTTTCCAATCTGTATGCATGTTTATGTGGCTCTAGCTGAATAAGGGTGAGTGTTGGTCATTTTATATGTGGAAATGAGTGGAGAAGTGGAAAAGATGATCTAGAATAAGATGCCAGCTCTTAAAGAATTTGATTTTTCTATAGTCTTGTGACTGAAGAAGAGTTAGAACTTACCCAAGTTAGAGGACAGTACTTTGTCATTGAGAAAATTCAGTACTAGTGACAAGCAGCAGAAGCATATTTGCTCCCTGCAGAGTGCCAACAAATTGCATCAGTGAAGTCTTGTGAGAGCTAACTTCCAGAGCGAGTGATTTGGGGGGAGAAGAAATCAGTTGAATTACATTTCATCAGGCTGGATTTGGTAGTGAGGATTGGCCACACATACTGACTACTGTCTTCCGGATGTGCTGACTGTTACTTAATTCAGGCTATGAATTTAAATGAACTGTGGATATTGCAAGCTTCCAGGTGTTCGGGGTTGAGTTCCACTTATTCAATTATGTTGTCTTGAGCACCCAGAGGGTAGCTGGTGACCAGCTTTTTGAAGACTCATTTGAGAGGAAGATTCAGCCCCTTCCCCCACCCTTTCATTGTCCCATTCTCCTGTCTGGAAAAGTTTGTGAGAGTTTTATGGATATAAATGATCATTGAACCATTAATTTATGTCCAGAAGGGACATTCTGTATGCCTACCACCAATGACAAAGTAAGGACATAAAGCATTGACCTTTCCTATATCAGTAAAACCAAAATCTTTTCAAAGTCATCAGAAGCACTTGAAGCAAGAAATGCATGCCAAGGTACTGTATACTGAACACGAACTGAAGATGAATGGCTTACAGAGCAGGCAGACTTTTAAGCACAGGATTGGCAAGCATGATGTACAAAACAGTTAGCAAAATGATGGGCTTAATGCTCAAGAAAGTGGCTTTCCATAGTCTGTCTTCTCTTTCTTCCACTGTGTAAGGGACCACCATACAGACTGCTTCATTATTTCAGCTTCCCTCTTACAGAAATTGGAGGGACTTCATGAACTTTTGCTGTCTCAGCCTGAAGCCAGACAGCAGTTTCGTCATTTGAGTTCTCTGTGTTTGGTTTAATGCTTTGCTAGAAAGCAGCCGTTTACCATGCTGAGTGTGGCTGGTTTGTATTAGAAGGGAACTACAAGACAGCAAGGCTGCCATAGGGTTTCTCCTTTCCCTCTCAGTTCTTGTTGCCTTTTTTCCCTGTATTATATGTGTTTGAAGAAAAACATTGAGTAGCGTGCAATGAACAGTGTCTATGGCAGATACTGCTTTTTCCCAGCAGCCTGAAAGACAGGAAGAGCTCTGGATTTTGGAGATAGGAAGACAAGAGTGAATCTATCTTATGCTGTGAACTATGTCAGTGACTAATTTCTTTCAGGATCAGGAGGCCAACAAACGTAGCTTGAAGTTATTTTTGGCCCTCATTTCTAGCCATCGGTGAACCACCTCAGGGGTGGCAACTGCTTGGTTCTAACCTTGTGAGATTCATCTTCCTTTGGTCCCCAGCCAATCCACAGTGCCTGCCTATGTGAAAAGAAAAAGCCAGTGGTCTACAGAAGCTGTCGTATATTAGAGGGCACTTCTTTTAAACCTCCTTACAAATTGCCTCAGATTTTCTGAGGGAAGAGAACCAGGAAGGACAGCTCCACATCTGTCATCACCGTTTTACTCACAGATCTTCTGGCTTGACAGCATCTCGGAAACAAATTGCCTGCACTTGCCATGCAAGTTGCAAAATGTTTGTAAAATCATCTTGCCTTGGTAATACAGCTGGAAGAAAATTTCCTGCCTCCAGTGAGTATTCACCTTTGAAATGCTTTTGCTTTTATCTTCTGTTCAGGGAAAGTCTCTAAGACGAAGTATGTCTAATTGTCAGGGACTCCTAGGGACCTGTTACTATCCTGGAACTTCAATGCCATGCTGAATTTGTGGATTCAGTTTTTCCATCAACCCTGTGAAAGTTGTGACTCTTTCCCATTATTTGGGCATTGTTGATAGATAGCATTGCACCTCTGAAAGCACCTCAGCTGAAATTATGTCTTTCAGAGCCAGTAGTATATTCCTTGCCTGTTTAGCAGTTTTTTGCATCACTTGGACCAAATTCTTTCACATCAATAGTGTTGTGCTGTGGTGCAGAATTTCAGCCACTCTATTTAGCAGGCACACACAGTTACTTGATCTTAGCTCTTTCAGTGGCAATGAATCTCCCACTTTCTTCATAAATTGAATTCAATTATCACTTCTTTACCCTGTCTTCACAAGCAAGTTTAGACATCTTGCTTTTCATCTTGCATTTTAAGTAGAAGAAACAGTAGTAGCAACCACCTGCATTTTTATGGCGTAAGAGATGGCCTAAAGAATTAATAAAATTTGCAGCTGCAAAGGAATTTTGATCAAGTTTGTCTAGCATGCTTTTACAAACTACTCTTAAGCTCCATGAGATCCCCTGAATTCAACCTGGTGTTATTTGTCTTAGACTGACAAATGAGTTACATAAAGGCTATGAGACCTGTTGAAAGTTGCATAAGTCAGTGTTAGTGTTAGAAAGAGGGCATCAACATAGCTGGCTAAGTATTCCTCATGCTGCTACCAAAGCACATAGCCTATGCACTAGGTGTTTCAGCTGACAGTGAATAGTTAAACAAAGTACCAAGTTAAATCAAGGGGAGATTCTGCAGCTAATGAAAAACTGGTCAAACTTTTGCTCCTGTTACTGTGGATATAATAAAGACTTCTCTCCTTCCATTGAGGAAATCTCAGCAGACTGAGCCCATACATTTTTCCACCTTGATAGCAGTGTAACTGTCCCGGAAATTGTACAAGCTTCCTTTACACCGGCCGCATAAACTGCCACTTTCACTTCATCAAGCCTAAGCATTAACTACTTCCCATTAACTCAAACGTTCCCAGGTTCAGGATCAAAAGAACCTACTTAAGCAAAGCATCTGTCTGAGTTCCTCTCATGTTAATGTTCCATACAGTATGCTTCTGAAAGGCTGTCAAGAGAGGAAAGCCTTGGCAATTCTGTTTCTTCCACTGTTTAGGGGGGTGGGAAAAAAAGAAAGAAAGAAAGAAAAAGAAAAGCTTATTGTGTGCCTTCTCCTTGTACTTATGTAAGTTTGTGTCTTTGTTATGAGCTCTGATACTTTGAAGGGTGGGAGAAGAGAGATTTGTAGTCCTCTCACGGAGTTAACAGTCAGGAATTTGCAAGCCTGAGACCCTTGACCCCAGCATGTGAATCCACCAAGTGCAGGGCAGAATTAGAAAGCGTATGGTGGCTCTTGTCCAGAGGAACAATGCTAATGTGGTATAGGTGATGCGGTATTTCAGATGTCCATTTCACAATATGTACAAGAGGGGAAAAAAATCCAGATGACCTCTCTGTCTGGGAAGAGGGCTAAGTGGAGCTAGATGCAGAGACACATTTCAGTCACGAATGAATATTACATCTGCACAGTGAGCTCACCTTTTACTGACCACAGGATGTTTGAATCAGAGGAACACATCAGTTCATGCAAACCTAACTCCTTCATCTCATTAGAGCTGGCTTCTACTCTAGAAACACGAATGATCTGTAATTTTCCTTATGTAACTCTGCTATGGAGGGCAGCCTTGTTCCACTCTTGTTTCTGTCTGTATCTAAAGATATGTCATGTGCCAGAGAGGAATTCAAGCTGGAAAGCCATAACCGTACACCACAAACAGGCACTCAGGAAGAGTTAAAATAAGTAAAAGGGGTAAGCACAGATGTGATAGCACACTTCAATGATCTCCCATTCTTAGCTCAGTGAAGTGATTTCATGAACCCCCTCTTGTTTGCATGTTGACTAACTTCCAGTAAATATTTCTTAGCTGCCTATCTGGTATCTTATGCAGAGTTCTTGCATCTACATTGTCCTTTGTCCAGGAGTTCCTCATGTTTCCGGCTTATTGTGTGGAGAGCCATTTCTTTCTCTCTGATTTGAACTTGACTCCTACCTTCATTTTTCAGTCCTAAGTTCTTGTATTGGAAGAAACAGTTGATTCCTATACACCTTCTCCAAACTGCTTTCTCATGTTTGTCAGCCTTGTCTATGCCTCAGTCATCTCTTTCCCAGGCTGAAGAGTTCCAGTCTGTTAAGTCCTTCATTGTGCATTTGCTTTCTAGGTTCCACAGATGTAACTCCTTGACTAAAATCGTTACCTTGAACACCAGCATGAAAATAAGGCAAATAAAAAGAAAAAAACATCTCAGCCGGTGGAAGATCTCTGCTCTGGGGCCATGATATGGGTAGGATATGCATGTGCAGCTACTGTGGAAGAGTTACCAAAGAGATCATCAGTGCCAGTATCTAAAATGTAAGGACAACACACATTAAGTCATCCTTTTCCAGAGATTGCTAGGAGCCTTAGGAATTCTAAAGGATTTGTTCCTAAAACATGGCAAAATTGTCCTTACTCATGGGAAGAAACCAAAGAACTTGGAGAAATTAAAAACAATCAATCAAAATGAGAGCCCACCTGGAGTACTGCTCCAGCTCTGGAGTCCTCAGCACATGAAAGACATGGACCTGTTGGAGCGGGTCCAGAGGAGGGCCACATAAATGATCAGGGGGATGAAACACCTCTCCTGTGAGGACAGGCTGAGAGAGTTGGGGTTGTTTAGCCTGGAGAAGAGAAGGCTCCAGGGAGACCTTGTTGCGGTCTTTCAGTACTTAAAGGGGGCTTATAAAGGGGGACAGACTTTTTAGTAGGGCCTGTAGTGATAGGACAAGGGACAATGGTTTTAAACTAAAAAAGGGTAGATTCAGACTAGATATAAGGAAGACATTTTTTACAGTAAGGCTGGTGAAACACTGGAGCAGGTTGCCCAGAGAGGTGGTAGGTGCCCCATCCCTGGACACATTCAAGGTCAGGTTGGATGGGGCACTGAGCAACCTGATCTAGTTGAATATGTCCCTGCTCATTGCAGGGGGGTTGGACTAGATGACCTTTAAAGGTCCCTTCCAACCCAAACCATTCTATGATTCTATGAAAAAGCAGTACTAACATAGAATAGGTTGTCATTACCAATACAATCTCCTTGTACTGAAGGGGAGTTTTCAGTTTGCACCAATATCTCTAGCATACACACTCTCTCTGATAAGGGCAGTAACACCTCAGTGTTTTCCTTGTATGCACTCCCTCCTATGTACCCATCATACATTTTCAAAAAAACCCAAGCCCTCTAGTGTGATGGAGTTATTTCCTTGTCTCTCTGAACTTTCCTGTTGCTGCAATTACCTCTCGTGTCACCTGGTGGCTGCTGAGCCCTTCTGCAGCTCAGAAGGTGCCGTTTCCTCCTGGGAGCACCAAAGAGCTCAGTGGCAGTCCCAGGAGATTTGTGATAAGGACACATTGGTCACAATTTTTTTATTCCTGGTTATGGAATCTGACACCATAATCTTTCTGCGAGCAAAATAGCCAGAGCTTTTCATGGAAAAGGAGAGAGAACAGCCATAAATATTCTAATTTTGAGTTAACTCTTGCTGTTTACACATAATTCCTCTTGATAGTTTGAAGTGAGAATCAGGCCTTTAGTGTGGGAAAATACTTGATTCTTTACTAACATCCTCTTCTTCACAGTTGCATCCATAAATAAATTGACTGGGTCCAGGATGAGCAAGGTAATTATTTTTAACAGTGTTCATCCAGATCTTTACCCCAAACTGGGGACAGTTCAAAACAGAATACTGAGCAAAAAATACTGAGTAATAAACGTAGTGTCAGTAATTGCTTAGTTTCTTTTCAAAGTGACAAGTGGGATCACTATCCTGTATGCATAACTGAGGGAACAGTTTTCTCTCTGTGACAAAGAGGGATTTTGTTTGCCAGTGTGGTCTGAATTTGCTGGAAAAGCGTTGAGTAATCGTTTTTATTAATCTTGGAGTTTGTAGGGTGGTGATTTTGCTTCATGTTTAGGTTTTGGTGTGGTTTTTTTATTCCAATAAATACATCCATAGGATCCTTATTTCCTCTTTGCTCAGCAGGGTTGTTAGAATGGGGTGTTGTGGTGATATATCTTGTTGAATAAGAGCAGGTGGTTTTCACTGTTGTCTGTTGTCAGCCCGAGCTGCTGCCTGGTTTACAATGAGAGGTGTGAAAAAGGCACACCTTTCCCACAGGGCAAACACAGGTTTGGGTGAAGGCTTGTGTGTAAAGGGCAGATAATTAATAGCTGTAAAGTGTCCATTTCTCTAAACATAGCAAGGTGGTGATTTTCACTGGAGCAAGTACTACCAGGGGAGAACTTTTTACCAAAAAAAGAAAATAGAAAAAATCTGCTCAGGAATTTAAGGTCAGGAGTCCTGTTCAGAGCCGGTAATATTCATCCTCTTACCTCTTTCAGGTATTTCTATGAATCTGTTTTTGAGTACCTTTGGAGGGATGTCTGAGGTGTCTTATCTGGGGGGCGGGGTGGAGGATGGGAGTGGGGAGTGCGAGCACTCGGCCCTTCCTGATGAAAGTCTGGCAGAGTCACAGTTGGTACAAGAAGGGCTCTTGATCTGTTTTCTTGAGACAAAATACCCTGCAGAAGTGGTAGCCAGGACATGACCCTGTAGACGTGGGGACAGGAGAGGACAGCTGGCCACTAGAGCCAGCGGAGGACACGTAAGCCCCTCTCCATGGACATGGTGCTTCAGGACCCTTGAGACCTCCAGAAGCAGAGTGCCCCCAGGGCAGATGGACCTTGTATGGCTCTTTCTGCAGGCTGCCTCTGACTGGGAGCCTTGGCATGGGAATCTCAGCAAAAAACACAGAGGTCTGTGAGGGAGGAAGGGCTACTCCTTGTGAAACATGGCTCATTGCCAAAAAGGTACAGAGAAAAGTGTGTAGAAGTAAAAGCCCAGCCACTTTTTAATGATCTTCCTGAACCTCTGTGGTACTCTCCCTGCACAGGATCTGCCTCCTGACAGCAGGACCAGCTGAGATCCCTCTTAATTCAGATAAACAAAAGGATGTTGCATTCCCATTGCTTGGGTGAGAATATCTCCTTTCTAGTTGCCCTTCAAGATCCTGTCAGATTTGAGGAATTACTGTCAGTCCCCCTGCCTTTCCATTACTGAAAAACAGGAGCAGCTCTCCTGTGTTTAGAAGTGCTTGTGCAGTGAGCTATGGTATGAGAGAGCAATTCTCTTTCTGGTCTGCTAAAACAGAGCAGTGCTCCCCAGAAAGTCTGCCAGGGCTGAGGGTTGCTCCCACCAGTGCTTCTCCTTGGTCCTGACTCCTCTTCAGTGGTGAACCCAGTAAGGGCTTGGGTTTCTCTTTCAGCCAGCTTTCTGCAGTGCTGGGGATTGGAGGGGAAAAGGTGGGCTGGCCTTGCCTGCAGCAGGCCAAGGTGAAGGCTGGCAGGACCATGGCTTTGGTGGCTGCCTCAGCTGGGGCATGTCTGCAAGACAGGGCTGGTGTCTGTGGCTCCTCTGGGAGACCACCAGAGCAGCTCTGGTTTTAGGTGTGTTCCTAGTTCTCCTCAGATCTCTCGTGACCTGCCTTTTAAGTCCTCCTTTTCCACTGCTTCTGTTTCATTTATGACACTTGGCTTTCACACAGGTCTCAGAGCAGTTAAGGCTTGTTCTGTGATGATGACAGTGTTCCTCTTCCTTCAATCTTTCTTTTACATCTGTGTAGTTTTCTAAGTAGCATTTATACTGCCTTCCACCGCCTTCATTCCTTCCCAAAATTACACTTCATTTTCTGTGCTGCTGGCAGCTGCAGAGACAGCCAACTGCTCTGCCTGAGGTTGTGCAATGGTGGGAATGGAGCAAAAAGAGAGGCGAGACCTGAATCGTCTCGATGTGGAGGGAGGAAGTGTAGGGGGACAGCCCCACGTGGAGGGACTAGCAGCCTGTGTGGCACAAAAACATTTTAAACTCACAACAGGGGAACTCTCTGTGGATTGAACGCTTCAAAGGGAGAGCCTGCCTGCTACAAAAAACAGATCTTTAAATAACATGGAGAGCAATGAGAAAAAGTCTGAGCTGCTCGCTCACAGGAAGAGAGCAGGCTATACTCAGCTGGGGTGTAAAGCAGTGTAATCCCATTGGTTTTGGCGACATTGCAAGGGCTTACACCATGGAAGATTTTAGCCTACTGGGTCCAACAGTCTTACTAAGGCTGAATAATTCTTTTGTCCCATTTCTGCATCATGACTGCAGCAATAGGCACCAAAATGTTTTGGTTTTGGTTCCAGTGAGGCAAGTTTTACCAGGCTTGTGTGAGGGATCCTTGTTAAAACCGCACTGCTGAACTGAAGGGAAAGTTTCTTCAGCTTTCCAAAAAGTTCTCTTTCAGGGCAGACTTCAAGCTTGGAAAATGTCAGCCTGAGAGGTGAAACTTAAGGAAAATTACAAGCAATAGAGGACAAGCGGTTATAATGGAAATCCTTTGCCAGGGTTGAAAATAGCCATTAATAGTAGCCTGCCAGCTATATTACACAGTTTAAAGAAAACTCTCTTTTAAAAAAAAGATAAAATATACTTCGCAATTAATTGAAGGAGCTTATTGCTCCAGAATATCAGGGAAAACCCTGCACTGTGAAATGTACATTAATTAAATAGCCCTAGCCCCAATGTTTGTATGAATACTTGTTGGTTTTAGAAGAAATTTTTAACGTTCATATTTGCACCACTGCTTACCTAGTAGATCCATGGCTGAGTGGGAGGGACCTTGAAATTATTAATTTATGAGGGGAGAGCAGGAGCAGGGTGATGGGGATGGCCTACCCGAGGAGCTTTGCTGCTTGCAGGGGCTCAGCAGCACTGGGTGCTGCCACTGCTGGGGACCGAGCACCCCTGGGATAAGCATCTGCCTGAGCTGCAATACTTTGGAGGGGTCAGACTCCACACAAGGAGCCCTTTGCTTTGAGCAAGGTCTTGGCCAGACAGGCTCTGGAGAGCTGTGGTCGAGATGATCACCCCAAACCCAGGATAGAGAAAGGCAAGGGAACAGGAGTCGAGGGGCCCAGGTTTCTCTAATCCTTCTCTCCTCTTAAGGTATATTGAGCTTGTTACTTGAAGTGAGTTGGATCCTCTATACTGGTACTTTTGCTGTAGTTTCTCTGGCCCCATCTTGCTCCCGGCGCCTTCCTGGCACAGGAACTGATGGCGTCTGGTCAGTCGTTGCTACTTCTATGGTGGGTACCGTGTGTTTTTGCTTCTCCAGCTGACCTTTAAAATAGTGTCCCGTGAGCCTCTGATATGAAACGGATAGTGAGAAAAATACACAAGCGTTAGAAAGCTCACTATCTCTGTAGGGACCAAGATTTGCCTGATCTCTGGGGTTTTTTTTCCAGTAAGATTTACCTTCCTTCCCGGAAGATATTACTTGGTTTTGGTTTTTTACTTTCAGCGCATGCATATGATTTCAAATACCTTTCTTGGACTCCAATACATAGTTCTTCAGAAATGTAATGGGCAGGTAGGCATTAGAAGAAATTTGATTATACTTGAAAAGAAAGACAAAATAGATGTGAAGGGTAAAGCTATCCAGCATGTTTTTGGTTTCTCTCTGTAGTTTAGGTAGAAAGGATTGTTCTTTTGCCAGTGTAAATATATAAATTTTTAAAAAGATGTCAAGGACTGCTTAACGTACAGACAAAAAAATTTTCACACATCTGCCCTTATAATGGCCCTATGTGTTTGCATTCTACTTATTTATGCATTCACATTTGGTTTATTTATGAGATCTTTGCCCAAAAATGTTCCCCTATTAGCTCTATATGGTCCTATATGGTAATTAATATATCGCTGTGATATTCCATCTGTTATTATTTCTCCAGCATTTGCACCTATGAGCCCCAACCAAGATCAGAGTCTGATTTGGATCAGAGGATCAAAGCCTCTTTTGTAGTAGGGGCTCCACATATGCATAGGGAGTATCTGAGGCTTTTAGTCTAAACACAGAAACTGGACAAGTGTCAGTGAATGAATGGATGCTGGCCCTTGGCATCACACTGACCAACCCGCCGAGCATTATTGAGGAAAATGTAGTAGTTGTGGAAGTCAGCCTCAGATCCCATACAGTCCGCTTCACCATCCTGCCTCACCTCAGTGCTCTGGCACTTCCACAGTATTTCCTTTCCAAAATGAAAAGCATGATATGATTGTGATTTACTTGCTGTATTTGGGCTGTATAAATCACCTGCCCAAGGCCACAGAAAGAGGTGCAATAATTACACCCAAGACTGTAGTCTTTTTGCTTATAAAATGGAATAGCACAGCAATATTTAGCAGGCTTAATAACAATGATACCCTAACTTGACTCATGTTTCTGTGAGATTTCATGCACCAGCAAGTGCCTGCTGGGAGCAGCAAGAGCTGAAGTTCATAGTCTCCTCTGTGGTAGGCTGGCAAACACAGAAGATGGATGCTCTCCTTCCCTATAGCAGTGATAGCACAAAAGATGCTTAAGGCCTAGCTGTGGTTAAGGTAGGAAGCTAGTAATTGAGGTTCATGCACACAGAGGAGGGAGTAAAGGAAGGGGTAGTATTGGTGTGGTTACAGTTTATGATCCCAAAGCTAAATTAAACATAAATAACCTGTAAAGTATGTGAGAATAGAAGGAACATTTTAATTCAGCATTGCACATTGTGAGCAAGTGATTCTGGCAGGCCAGGGTAATGTTTTAACTATTACGGTGGTGGTGTTATTGCTGTGTACTCTGAAAGTAGAAAAAAGACTATCTTTTGTTGGAATGCTAATGTGTTAATAATTATAAAATATGTTGCTCCAAACTGCTATCCAATGAAAGCAGTCTTCATAAGCAGTGTGGCGTTCATGCTGTCAGGCACTCATTATTTCTGTTCAGTGGTGGCAGGAAGGCATCAGCTTAACTGTAAATATTGAAAGCAAGCTGAAAAATCTTCTGTTGGAGGGGAAAAAAAGTAAACACAAATGGTTGAGAACCCAACTTCACAGTTTCCTGATGGTAGAAACAGAGATGATGACATTTATGACATCCAGAAAATGCTAAAGGAAACATGAAATGAAACATCCAGTCTCGATAGCAGTGCTGGGAATGAAATCTTTCTATCTGAAGCTATATTAAAATATTTCCTTTCTCATCTTCCTCCTTGGAGAAAGAGACTTTTTTGTGGGTGGGGATGGGGGGAAATCATAATTTTCAATATTTAAGATATGAAGATCAAAATATGTTTATTACTCTGAAATATGACAATAGTGTCCCATGGCAACTGTACTCTAAGGGGGTTCCACATGTTTTGACTCTGCTGCTTGGTCTACATCTTTCCATCTGAACCTAAGAGACATCCTTCTGCAGGAGGGGTGTGATGGAGGATGCCATATTATGCTCTACAATATAATTTGTTTGGATGTTGTATTAATTGCAAAGAACCCTGTAAACCCAGGTGTGTTGATATCTAGGGGATGCTCTAAGGGGAACGCTCCCTCAAAGCCGCAGTTTAGGATAGCTTTTGAAAACAGAATGGGATTGACAATTTCATAAAGTTTTCCTGTGGATCACATGAATAATCTAAACCAACAAAAAAATCCAGAACTGGACTCAAGCAGTTACCTCAGAGGCCATTCATCTGTCTCTTTTAGTCCCAAAGAACCCCAAACACACCTTATTTCCAAAAGAAACATCCAAAGGAATAAACTTCCAACTTATCTGCATGTATTTGTGTTGCTGTGAGTTTTTTGGCTGTAGATACACTCTACACTGTGCAGGAGTCCAGCTCCAGGGTTGTGTACTCCTGGTAATGTGGGTACAGAACAAAGTTTGCTTTTCTTGCATTGCGGTCTGGCTTGGAGTGAGCCAACACCAATGGCTCTGCCCGGTTGCCATTAATTTTTACTTTTTGTCTTTTTCTTCTGGTGAATTTACATGTGGCTATAATCTGGTGCCTAGACATTCTACTTGCATGGCAATTTAAAGGCCTGACACAAGTGCAATGTGCCAGGTCTGGGAACAGAATTTTTGTTTGAAGTTACTCAAGTTATCTTAAAAGACATTTTCTGTTGGGCTATTTTTTTCTTTTAGTAAGTTTTTGCATGAACTACAACTTCAAATATGTTCAGACAAAATCTTCTAATTTAATAAAAGGTTTTAAAATCATCATTATGAAAATAGGAAAAAAGGCACTTTTGTTGACAGATGTCTCTTGCTTTTTCAGTTTACTGGTAACTATAAACATGTAGAGCAGTTCTTCAAATTTTTAGCTGGGGATTTCTTATGTTCACATGTAAATAAACCACAAAGCCACAAATAAGTGCTTGCCACTTTGAATGATTTTTTGAAAGCTAACTGCAGTGGCACAGTTAAACTTCAGAAAGCATACTTAAAAGCAAGGATTTGCAAAGATGTACTGATGTACTGCAAGTTAAACTCCAACAGGCTTGGTAAAGCATGACTGTAACTTTAGCCAATATAGTTATAAAGCACTTTTATGCTGATGCCTCAAACATATCACCTTATTACTGCCTGTATCTTGCAGTTTGAGAACTGCCATTCAGAGAAAATTATAGAACAAGGAGCACATGACTAGTAATGAGAAACATTCCATGTCAGTATTCAGTCAGTTTCATCTTAGGTCTTTTTGGTGACCCAGTCAAGGACTAGATTGAAGAGCTCATTTTAAAGGGTAGTTTCTTCCTCAGCAACTCCAACTCTGCCATAAGTAATAACAATATGATGCTACCTTATAAAAGCAACGTGGAAAGGTTAGCTTATAGAGGAACACTGCAGCTTTGCCACTTCTACAATTGGTGTAAACATTAAATTGCCCAATCTGCCTGAAGCCAGTTTGATATCATGCTCATCTTCCTAGTATTTTTATCTTTCCACCAGCAATGTCAGCTGATTTAAGCCAAATAACTTAAATACTTAATGTGTTTATCTATCTGACAATATCTGTGCTTATCTCTTTCCAGAAAATGCTCATATCTATCCAGAAATGAGACCCACAGAACAAATGAGCAACAGGCAGCTGTGAAGCATAGATTTCAGCCTGACACTGAAATGGTGACAGACCACTGCAAAGCACCAGATTTCAAAAGAAGAGAAAATGAGAAACAGAGGCTGAAGAGGGGCAAATTAGAGGTAAATATTTGCTGTATCAAAAGGTAACACATCTCTTTAATGAGAAGCAGTGGTCCCCAGGAGGGAATGCCAGTATGCATGTTAGTGAGCTGTACTGTCTGCTTCTGCATAGCATCAACAATGGGCTCAGTGCGCCACACATACTGGCTCCCCCAAAGAACTGAGACTGTCTTTAGGTGATATGAGAAGAAATAAGCTATTCTAGCTTGGGGCAGACCTTAGCACTAATAGAAATAGACTGTTTGCAGTATCAGAGCTAAATCTAGTCTTCATGAAACACACATCTGATTTGAGGATTGGCAGGTGATGTACAGTGTTAGGTAATAATGGTAGGGCACTGAGGCAGGGAGATGTCATGGGAGGATCAAGGTCTGACTCCACAGCCCTGTTGGAAATGTGGAGTAAATCCAGAGTGCTAACTCCAGCACAGTTACAATGATGTAAACCAAGTGTCAGTCAGACCTGGACCTTTCCAGAAATTTCACGCTGTGGTCACTGATGAGCATTAGAACCACGTTGTTCCAGTCCTAGGCCCCTTCTCTAACCACTCTGCAGTGATATATATTTTTACCAGCCAGCTAGACTTCACCCCGTGCTATTTAAAAATGTGATAGTGTGTTTGTGGATATGGTCTGTCCCTAACTGTGTGTTTCTGGTGAGGTCAGGGAGAAGGCAGGGTCTTAGGAAAGACAGTGGTTTCACATACATATGAGGTATGATATACAGTAATGGACTAGGATGTACATTTCAGTTGGCAAAGGCCTTATGGGCATCACTCCAAAAAGGCTATACAGCTATGAGGGTGTTTGTGTTTTGCTTTATGGGGGGGGGTAGAAGAGGCAGAAAGCAAAAATACTTCTGCCAAAATGGTTCTTGTCTTGCAAAAAGAATTTGGACCTAATTTTCTTAAATGCTGTGCAAATACTCAGGGTAAACATTGTGCTTAAACTTCCCTGGCTGTTCCACCAGGCAAGATATAATCGTCTCCGTTACTACTTAGAATAGTCTTTCGGTCCAGATGCAACTTTCTTTCTTTCTTTATCACTGTGATGAAGTATGTTTTACTAAAATTTATTTTATTGCAGCTTTCAAGAAATGCGTGTTTTAATATACCAGACAAGCATAAGCAATGAGCTCATATGCAGAAAAGGATCTGGTTTATAGTTACTGAATATACATGCTCTGTGTTTGCTATGAGTTTAATATGTATGTCATGCATTCTACTAAATGATTCAAGCGTAAATGGAAAAGTTGGGTAATAATGGAAAGAATCTAAAGCTTTTGAATGCAAAAGGGCTTGACAGAAAGGCAGGTAGGAAGTAAGAGCTTTGATTATGCTGTTTACACTTGTTTTTAACGGCAAACTCCCCAACAGCCATGATGATGAAAGGACATTTTTGAAGCTCATTGATAACAGTACAAGTATATCAATTAGCTGGTACACCTGACACAAGAAGAGATGATCATTTTATTGGAAGATGAAAACAGAAAAGCTATAGATTTTGTAACTCTCATATACAGACAGAAAAGCAAAATCCTGCATGTTTAGCAGTGCAGGTCTAACCCTGAAAAGCAACTTTAAAAATAGTACTGTGGGATTTTGTGGCCCTCCTCTTCCAGCAATTTCATATCAAAGGTGCTTAGCTACAAGCAATCTGATGGTTTTCCTAACTGTCAGTAACGCACAGTCTCCCCAGAAGCTGAAAGTCAAACCCTGTTGCTTTTGGCTCACACATTAGCAACAATAAAGATTGGACCATTAGAAGCTACAGTATGATCTATTATTCTGGTCATGGACTTCAGAGGGCATTGCTTCACTCCCCTCGCATTTAAGAGCTTGGCCTTTTTAGTAGTTGTTGTTAGTGGTGGTGTTTAGTGTGTTTCATCTTCAGACCTGTTGGTATCCTTTTGAGCTTGGTCATCTCAAGCCCTTTTCTCTGGGTGACTAAAGGCAGAGGCGATATCACTCTCTGTTTTTACCCCTTTCCAGGGAACAAAAATTGGCCCCAGCTGAGGAAAAGCAGAGCAGGTGAGCTGACTGTTCATCAGCATTGAAACCCCAACAGTAGCATGAGTTCCCAGAACTGCATAATCCCTCCTAAGGGCTATCTGGAATATCTTGTTTCATCCAAATTGAAAGGTCCAAAAATTATTCAGATAAAATATTTTACTGATAAATACTTAGGAAAGTGGTTGCACTCAGGCCTTGTTTGGACATTTTTTTTCCCTTCATATAATGGACTCTTGATGAAATGAACGGGCTTTTGGTCACTTGGATTCAGACATAGCACTGCTGTGGTGGCAAAGCACAAAGGCCTTGTCACTGTTGCACTAACCAGCGGGGTGTACCCAGTCCTCCTCACTGATAGGAGGGCAGAGCAAAATCGGCAAATGCAAGAGGCAAATAGCTCCCCTTAGGCTGGACTACTGTCTACACATCAGCTGTGCAGCTGCAGAAAAGCTCTGATGCCAGGTGATGAGCTGGCATTGTTCAATTGCCTGCACCTCACCCTCTTGATTAAAGGCAGGCATTTGCCCATGTTCTCTAAATTACTTGGGATCGTTTACAGTTGTAAAAATATGCTGTTACAAAAGCTTTGTCATTCACCTTTAGGGATGAACATGTTCAGCTCTGACAATGTTATCTAGAGAGAACAGCAGCTCCAATCATCTCAGACATGCTTGCAATATAACATGGCTTCAGGCGAAGCTCACTGACACCAATGCTGCAAAAGAAAGGAATGAAAATGAAGTGACCATTACAATGAGAAATGTGAAGCAGATGACACACAATTTTGCTTGAACAACCAAATTTAAATAAGAGAAAATTGCACTGCCTGTCCTTTTTTTCTTTTCGAGTTCTCTGGAGGTCTTCTTTCTGTAGCAGTGAATTATTCCTGGGCTTTAACATAAAACAGCATGTATCCCCAAAAGCTGTAGTGCTGTCTGTCCGGACAGAGCAAAAGCCTTCCGAAACACTGCCGTCTCGTGGCAGTCTCTTCGCACCACTGCAGCTGCTGTAGCACGTACAGCCCTGCCAGAGGTCACGAGTAGATGTCACAGGCATTTAGTGGTAGGCAGGATACACAGCGGAAACTTCCTCAAATTTCACAGATGAAGATAGCGAGTGGGTTTTGTGCAAAAAAGGAAAATTAATCAGATGAGACAGGTGCCCAGTCAGATGATGACAAAGTAACTGAACTGCTGCCAAGTGAAAGGCAGCCGTGGATTCCCTTGATGGGTTTCTGTGCTTTCATGAGCCTCATAGCAGCCTTCAATTCAGTCACCTTGCTGGAGCAGTGCAGCGTCTACATCGACAGACAGCCAGGAAGGTTTACAGCTCCGGAAGGCAGGTGATCTGGGATGGCTTTCTCAGAAAGGGACCTCTCTTCTTTTCCAAGCCAAACTTGCTGTACTGCCTCCAGCACATCCTGTTACACACACTCGGTACAAAGTGTTACAGTAATTTTGCAGTAAATACCGGATGAAGGTATCCTAAATAATGTGAATAATTTTTTCCTTTTTTTTTTTTCTCACCCCACCAGCATTAAGTCAGGGAGGTTTTCTGCCATGGCTTGCTTTATCACTCATCACTTAAAAACAATTGTTATCTCTGTGTATAAATTATGGCCATTTAGAGTACTTTAGCATGTATTCTACAGTGTGCTTTTAAAAGCAAATCAGTGTCTCTCAATTTTTGATGTATGAATTATTTCCTAGGATTACAGTCTTTAACATGAGGCAAATGAGAGGCAGCTTTTCCAGTCTGTGGCTTTTAAACACTGTGGGGTTTTTCAGAAGAGTTATTTTGTACAGGGTGGAAGACCTGCTTAGATGCAAGTCTGACCTGTACATCTGGCAGTCTACATGGGGCCTTATCCAGAGCCCATTAAAGTCACTCAGTGGATTTCCACTGACCTGTGATGAAAAATCTTTTAATCCTATGCCAAATGTGTTGACCTCCTGTCCTGCAGTATACGCCAGAGTTTGTATGAATCTTCTGTATATTGCAGTTTGCCCAGAGGTATCATTAGAAAGAAATCCTTGCCAGACTGCGAGCACCAGGTCTAGGGAGGGTATGTATTTAATGGTATAGTGCCTCAAATAATGTCTGGGGTTTAATAAAGCTTATAGAGGCTTTTCTGTGCCTCACCAAATGTTCTGAGCCTGAGAACAGGGGCTCCAAGTTGGTGTCTACTTCTGTAAATTGAGATGTCCATAGAAAAAGACAGGTAGCTATAGAATCTCACAGTATTACATTCAGTATATACAGTACATATTTGGTACTAATTTACCTCCATATAAATTTAACTAATTCACTTTATAAAAAGCAGACCTGAGTACAGCTTTGAGCAATTATTGATATTTTCAGAATTATCGTCTTCCCCTCCCTTCCCCCAAAGGAAGATTTAGTGACTAAACCTGTTTCCATTACATCCCACCATTTTCAATTGGAACAAGGGCAGACTTTGGAGTTTCATTGGCTGGTTTTCAGGACACTTCAAGGATTAATGGATAACTTTCCTAAGGGCCTAGCACATGTTTCACCAGTGGGTGCCTGAGGGATAGGCACCTCTGCTTTTGAAAAACTTCTGAGCAAGCAAAAGACATCACTACTAAGGTTAGTGGCAGCTCAGGGGTTTTGAAGCTCTGCTTTGTCATTTATAACACATTTATGCTGTAGAGGAATGTTCTCTAGCCCTGGTCCAGACTGTCTCTGGAGTATGCATTCAGTATGGGGCATGTCAGTGGAGTATATACATCCACTGTGCCTTTGGTAGCTGTGCAGGAGTTATCAGGGCTGGCAGCTTAAGCTTGTTGTGCTCGTTGTTCTTACAGGGATGGAGTGGAAACCAGGCTGGCCAGAACCTGGATCCCCTTACAAACAAGGAGTCAGCTCATGCCAGGGAAGAGCCAGAGTCATGAGCAAGGCCTGGGCAATATGGGTGACGAGGGAGTTGAGATACATGCAGGGGTTCAAGCCCAGAGCTAACATGATAGTCTGACATGCTGTTCACGTAAGAAGGGAAAATTCATGTATTTGGTTACCTCCTCCTTCAGTTAGTAGAGCCCTGCTGGGGCCAGAATGCTTGCTGCCTTGTGAGACCAAGCCCCTTGATGCAAAATATCACTCTGATGTATTTAACATTAGTGGCTTTAGCAGTAACACTGATACCATGTGGGTAGTCCCACCAGCCTGTGATAAAAATCCTGAAGAGGCAAAAAGTACTGAGTGTAAATACAGCTGTGATAATACTGCCTTCATAATGGATTGATATAGCTACTGGCACCAGTACAGATTTGCAAGGCTAGGTAGTGTTGTAATTTGATGCCTTTCTTGCCTTATTCACTCAAATGTATATAATTTTATTTTATGTACCCACACCTTATAACCCTTGGCTTCACATCTGCTGCTGTAAAATACAAGCCTGTCATTTTCTCAGATTTCCAACCTTTTCCTCTTCTGTTCATAATTGACTTTTTTTTTTTTCCTCCCTTAAATGCACGTCGTTTTCCTTAATGATGTAACACAGTTGCGGGCATGTTTTATGTAAGGTAGGGGGCCTGTTGTCTTTCTGTTGCAGAAAAATATTTTCTTCTCATGGCTCAAATTTGCTGAATTTTTTAAATAATCTTTTTTTTTCTTAACTCCTCCCCCTGTTGTGTCTTCAGGTGAACTCAAGGACTATCTGTAAACCCTCTCTTTGATCTTGACAGAAGCTGCAGCTAGCTAAACTGCCCTGTTTGGTTTTGATATTTAATCTGTTTGGACATCCATAAAAGTGGAGTGACTTTGAGGCAGCAGTAAGGTGCCAATCAGTTCATTAAGTCATCCTTGTATAGAAGCTTCATCTGCTCTTGGAGCCTGACAAAATACAGCCAAGAAGAAACATGGAGAAAGCCATTCATCTGCTTTTTATTTTTCTTAAACTCTGAGGTCAGCTGGCATCTAGCTTGCACTGCCCAAAACCACATATAAATCTGCTTTTGCACACACACACAGAGCGTGAAAAGGGACGTTTGTTCTTCAAGAGCTGGGCCCTTGGCTGCTATAAGCTGCAGTAGATCCAGTACCCAAGTTCAGGCCCAGGTACTGTTTTTACCTGGTCATGGGACCTGCCAGAAATCAGATAGAGGTTAGGGACGGATGCTTCATAGACCTACAGTGACAACACATCCCTGATTATAGCTGTATGTTGGACTTACCTGTTGTGGATTGTAGGGCAAATTTTCTCAGCCATGCGGAGTGAGGCTGGGGGTCCATCAGCGAGGTGCTCAAACATCCACTAACAAAGTAAATTGTGTTACAGGATGGTGATAGGCATTTTGTCTCTGTGAGTAATCTCTCTTAAACTGCTAAAAATACTATCAAAAATCACTCTCATAACTGTCTACTCATAAATAACAGTGAGAACAAAACAAGGGAGTTCTGTTCGGGAGGAAAAGAAGGTGCCAAAATTGTTTCAATTATGAAGGTTACTGTAATTTCTAAGAGCTTCTTTTTTGGTGTCAGCGTCCTCTGCAGCAGCATAGTCAGGTCTCAGAGAATTTGTTTGTTCTGCAGTCTAATGCCAGTGGAGTCCTAGTAGAGCATCGCCACATCTGCAAGGGATCCCAGCAATAGAGCGGCACCCACGATGGCTTGTTCTGTAGGCCAGTTCTTATCTGTTTAGATAAATCAGTGTCCTGCTAGCATCTTTGCACACTGGAGTGCCCCTGCATTGGAGCAGAAACTTGCATAAACATGAAGAACCACTTCATTCAGCCCGGTAATTTCTGATGAAGGACAAACGAATGCCCACCAATAATCTTCTAGTTACTTGTTCTTGCTCCTTTTCCGGGGAAAGCCTTGTCACCTCATCTCTCCCACTCAGCGTTTGTCTAGCCAGTCCCTAACTTTGATCTCTAAAAGCACACCAAAAAAGCAGCTGAGCCGGAGCTGCTAGCTGTGATGACAAAAGAATTTGTGTAACTGTGACCTCTCCCTCTTTCACACTCTCACTCAGTATCCCCTGGGGCTTGGATGCACAAGAGCTGGGTACAGTTCCCATCTCTGCCACTGACTTGATGAATTTGAAAGAATTCTTTCATTTCTTTAGGCCTCAGTTTCCCCATCTGTGAGAGAATATGATCTTTTGTAATGTACTGCAAGACCTTCGGCTGGAAAATGTTCTTACAGTATCTAAGTACTGCAATGTATTATAGCAAATTAGTACATGTTGAATCCTCTGATGTATTTTTTTTTTCTTTTTATTTGATTGAGGGCTTCCTTATACCTCTCTCCATATTTGCCTGGATGTATGCATATATGCCTGTTACTTGACTGTCTCCCAAACTGATTACTTAATCTCAAGTTGAATTGACTTGATTTTACTTGATGTCAACTAAGTACATCACAGAGGTAGAAAACCAAGGTAAAGCATGCTGACAGCCCTATTTTAAAGTTGGCTTTTCTTTCTCTTCCAATATTTTATATAATAACATATAAAATTATAAAATGCTTAAAGAAAAAGAGAAGAAGTCTGATTTCTGCTGCCAAGACAATGAAAATAAAGTATGAATGATATAATAATGGATGACTATGTTACTGCAGATCAGCTGTGTTAAATCATTTTGGTAATGAAAGTAACTATTTGATAGAGCAGAGTGAATACTGCACAAGAATTAACAAATGGTCATTCAGAGTCATCCAATTCATCTACTTATAATGGCTTCCCTGTGAACAAACATGGAACATTTCATGCTCCGTTTCTATAAAAAGGCTAGCAAAAGGGTTTATAGGCAGGAATACTCATAAAAAACATATTTTGTATTTGTTGCATGTTTTGCATGGGCAGCCCAGTTCTGGCCGTGCTTCAGAGAAGCACTTGTGTTTCTGCCTAGTTTTAAGCCCACCTTTAAGTCACATCAACTTTTGTTCCATGTCAAGAAAATGAAAGCTTTGCCACTTGTTTTGATGACAGCAGGTATGGGCGTATCATCCGCGCAATCCAGATGGCATTTCCATCCCTAATTTATCAGCTTCTGAATGTAAATAAAATGCTGTGTGCCATGGAGCCATCAGCAGGCGATGGGAGTCCAAGGGGTGTGTTTGGCCCATCAGTTCTCCTAAGCTCGCCAGACAACAGTGCTAGGAAGAAAAAAAGCATGTTTCTCAGGTGGGGGGGATACCTTGTTCCTCCTCTGGTGCATTGCTCAAAGGGTGGACCCTGGCAGTGAAATCTCATTGCTGGGTGTGATCATGTAGCTTTACAAAGGTCAGGAAGGGTCAGAGGTAAGGACATAGGCTGACCTCAGCCAATGTGCCATGAAAGCAAGTACTTCACTAGCCAGTGCACAGCCCTCCCTCCTCAGCAGGCTTTTGCCCCTACCATCTTCTGTGCGTTTATGTTTATCACACTGTTAGTGCTTTCTTCTTCCAGTGAGTCTACTTTGCAGTGACATACAGATGCCTCTTTTACCAGAGGACTGATGCCAAGTTTTTCCGCCTGGGTTGGGGCAGCAGGCACTTGGGTGGTGCTTCCTGTGGCAGTGCCTCCTCGCGGAGCTGCCGGGATGAAAGCAAACGGCTGTGGTCCTGCACAGCAAGGCTAGTGAATCGATGAGCCTGTAAAGAGACCTGGAGGCTTGTTGGGAAGTGCGTTGTTAATGCTATTAAATATTACTTAGGCCTACAGCAAGCTGCATGTTCAACAGTTTAAACTGTAATTGCTAGCTGATGCAGAAATAAGACAATGTATGTAAATCCTGTTGAAAGCTAATATCATTTTGGCTTCTCAGACGGATTAGCAGCCTCTACAATTAGCAGTGTGTGCAGCTGATGATGTTAGTGGAGAATCTATCATACAATGCTGTAGAATGCATTCAAATTTGAATACAGTAGATGTGCCACTTTTTCCAGTCTTAGGAGTATTAGCAGATAAGGCAGAGCCCATGCTGTGTCGCCTGCAGGGGGAGAAGGCTACGTACCACAGGAACGTGTGGCTGACTTGCAGTAACCTTGACTCTTTCTCCCTTTTCTCATTACGTTCATGGTTTATGGTTCCAGCTGAGGAGCCAATGCCTTATCCATTTTTCACCTGCCCTGCTCTTTTCCTGTGACACTGCCATGTTTGGGGGTGGGAGGGAAGAGGGAGGAAGAGAAACCTCCCTCCTGTGACCAAAGCAGTTATCCCCAGCTCATGCCATCTGAAGTCCTTTTATGAGCACAGGTTTTCATGGACTTTTTTGCATGTGCATACCACTCTGTTGTTATCTATCTATTTAGAACAAGAGTTAGAGAGACACACACATAAAGCCCAACAGATGCCTTTTCAAACCATCCATAAAGTCTAATTTTTGCAGCAAGCATTTGAAGAGTGGGTAAATTGGGTCCTAGGACCCATGCTAGATGAAAAAGAAGTGCAGATGCACTGCAACTGCCTAAAATACGACCAGTCTCATTTTTTTTAATGCATTTGGGAATGAAGGTGCAAATGTCCTACCTCCCTGTTGTTTTAAATTCTAAGATTTGGGTTTTTACTATGTTCTTCAACAAACGAGCAATCAGTTTGCACTTTTCCATGACCTAGCACCTAAGGACCTCTGACAATCACGTCATACCTGGCTATGGATCCCATATCTCCCATCACAGGCCTCTTGTTTTGAAATTTTTCATGCAGAATTTTGAAAGAGAAATACACTGATAATGATTTTCCCCTCAAATTCAGAAGCATTAAAGAAAACATTTCCTAGTGGTGCTCAACATAAGTAAATTTTCTTTGCATCTGCAAATCTGAGAATATCTCAGACCTTGTGTATAGAGGTTACTAGTGTGTGATGGCTTCTGGGCTTAAATTATTGTTAGCTCTATTCTGCTATGAGCCGTTGGCAGGGAAGGTTTTTCTGCTCTGTATTTGTACAGTGACTGTTACAGTGGGTGCTGGGCACTAGGCAGTGCAAAGAATAAATAATAGTGATAGTACTGGAGACCTCAAAAGCCTCTGAGAATTCTTAGTTACTACAGTTATTTTAGGTGGAGCCATCCCTGCAGGTAGGTGAGTGGTGGAGGGTTCACTTATTACAGGATCCTCCAGGTATTGTGTGGGTACACAGTCAGTACCATTCAGCACTCTCTTCTTCAGACAACTTTTTTATTGCAGCAAACATTCTTTGCTTGCACCCTGTCCAGATCAGCTCTTATTTTTCTGTCATTTAAATGATTTTTCGTGAGAGGAGGGTGAGACTGTAATAGCAATACTATCTGTATGTTTTCTAAGGCCATGCCACATCACCTCAACCTACCCTTCTCGCTGCTTCCCTTCTTTTCAGAACTTTAGGCAACACCTTGTCACTGACAGAAGTGGAGTTGGCGTGGGGAGGGCTGTCATAGTTGTTTGCCAGGAGCACAGATAAAATTCTCATGGCAGTGAAGCCAGCAAGATCTTTGTCACTGTCCTTAGCTGAGACTTCACTCTGTTTCTAAATGGTGCTGAGGAAAAGGATAAGTGAGTTGAATACAGTGAAAAGAATCTGATTGCTTGATGGAGGAGAAAAAAGCCTCTTTTCTGCAATTTCTGCCAAAGTAAAATGGTTATTCCCCCCTATAGTCCACCACTACTCCTGATCAAGCCTTGAACATTGAATATGTGATTTGCAGGTAGAAGTCTCTGCCTGCAGCACCATTTTTATTTGTGGGTTTTTTCCCCACCAGCTGCTCTGAGAA
This sequence comes from Harpia harpyja, assembly GCF_026419915.1. NCBI lineage: Eukaryota > Metazoa > Chordata > Aves > Accipitriformes > Accipitridae > Harpia > Harpia harpyja. The sequence goes on along the minus strand of NC_068941.1, from coordinate 19,328,363 downwards.
GTTTTCAGAACAGCTTGTGGAAGTATGCAGGTGAATGCTCACTGCTTTGAAAAGCCCCAAGAAGGTTTAAATCCACATGCAGTATTGTTTCAAAAGTAACCCTCGGTGCAGGGCTGTGCCAGCAGCTCGGTCTCAGATGACACAGCAGCTTGGCTGTGTGTGGCCCTCTACAGAGACGGGACAAACAGTGGGAAGAAGAATCAAGCTCTGGAGATGCATCTGTGGAGAGTTTCTATTCTTTCATGGTGGAAAGACAATCTTAGACTCACTGTGGGCGATATGGCTGCCCAATTGTTTTAAAGTTTTTTAAAAGACTTATCTCGTTCCGCTCACACACACAATCTTCAGAAATGTTAATCTCACCATTGTTCTTAATTGTTTGAGGAAAGTGGGAGGTATTGTACCCTAAAGGATTTTAAGTTACTAAGAAGTGTTCGCTAAGAAATGTGATGATATACTCCCCCCCCCCCCCCGGACCCCGCAGCTGAGAGCCTTAGCCAAAAGTAAAATAAAGAGGCAGGGCTTTATTGTAAAAGTTCTTTAAATAACCTTACTATGCTTCTTGGCTATTCTCTTTAAAGCCTTTTTAACAGCAAGCCCACTCAGGCGGTCTGACAGCTCACATTGCATACATGGCTACAACACAAATGTGCAGGGGCGGCAGGGGAAGAACTTAGCTTTTTGGATCTGGCTGTGCCTAAGCCAGGAGCCCTCCATCCAGGCAGACACCTTGTCTTTAGTGAAGGGAATTACCTTGGTCAGCCTTGTATGAGGTGACAGAGATTCTCTGAGGTTACAAGGCTGTTTCAGGAGTCCTTCCTGCTTCTCTGGGAGCTGCCCAGTAAAGCCACCATGTAAGCTTCTGTGGACTGAGTTGCTTTTTTGGTGGTTTGTGTCACAAAACTTTGTTCCATTTTTGCCTAGCTCAAATGTGGTCAAGCCAAATGCAAAGCAACTTTTAGATGGCGGCGGCTGCTGCTGCTATTTTTGTAAATTTGGTTTGTTTATGCTCAACTTCTAAAGCAAACCTCCTCTCCAAGAACAAAGAGCCACAGCAAAGCCATGACTCAGGTCCCTCCAGCATGTCGCCAAAAGAGCCAGAAGCAGAATTTAGCTCAGCAGATTTTATCTGCCCAGACTCCACGCGTACAATGACAAGCCATCCTGGCACGTTTCAAAGAGGAGGCACAGATTATCGTGTGTATGTCTATCACATGTGCAATGTTGGTTCAGCCATGGGAACTGGACAACAGCCTATTCCAGAACCAAACAGCTCAGCAGAGTAAACAGCCCTGATTTACACCAGTACTTCTGAAGAGTGGCACATACCTCATTCTACTTCCTCACGGTCCCATGTGGTTGCTGTCATGCCCACCTTCACTTGTGGTCAGGAGGGCTGTGACCTCCGTAAAAGTAGAAGAGGGTTACTGGAAGAAGCTACTTCAAGCCCTTGCCATCTGTGTCTCCTTCCTTCTCGCTGCCAGAAGGCAAGTAACTGTTGTCACTAAGACAATGATATATTCTCTGGCTCCCCTAGATGTTTTAAACCACTTGGTGCCCTGAATTAGGCTAGGAAGACAACCGTATGTTTTTTCCTGGGTGCTTCTTCAGATTGACTCTTCAGGATTCAATACCAACATTGTGATACTGATATCTGGCAGTGAAAGGACTTTTTATTATTCCCTGTGAGTGAACAAGGCCTCATGGCTGAGAATGAGAAGGAAATGAATGCTGTCTGAAAGGGTCCTGTGACTGCCCTGAAGAGCAGGATGAGCCTGAGCTACATGCACATGCCAGCCTGTGAGGTTTTCTTCACATTTCAAGTTCAAGGAGTATTAGGAGGCAAAAGGGAAACATTTCAGCACTTCTCAGAGACATGAATTAATTAGTGGAAGCCTGATGAGAGACAAAAAATTATCATCTACACAAGGGAGAGCTAAGGCACGTAGAGGTTATATGCTAAAACATAATCTCACTAAGAGCTCACAGCAGCATCTGGGATGGGAGAGTCCTGCTGTACGGAAGCTCTGTGCAGTGTGTATTCAAATGGGTAGAGACAGAAGAACATATATTGCAATAAAGATTATACTTGGGAATGCACAGAAAGGAGAGCAGGGTCAACAAAACATACCTGGAGAATACTGTCTCCTTGCATAACCCAACTAAATATGAGGAGCCATGTTTCTTTCTGCTCACTGGATGATAATTATTGTGTCTCAAGAGGCTGTACATTTGTGTTCACCTCTCTGTTCCTGGGCTGTGAGAGTAGGCTGGCTGCATCCGCAAGGTTGGGTTTATGCAATGTTTGTATGCAACAGCTACAGCCATCCTGCAGGAGGAGACACCTGGCCTCATCTGGTTTCCAGTTGTTGATCCCTGCCTTCCTCCTAGTGGGTACTGCATCCTCAAGTCCACTTCTCCCTCATGTAAAAGCCCACTAGTTGTTTCACCCTAAACAGCAAAGAACTGCTATTTAAAGTCTTTCATAGTAGCTGGCACAGGGCAGAGAGCTGTTGCAGTAGCAGCTCAGCAGGAAGTAGTGGAGCAGCAGTAACTTGTTCAGCCACCACAACCACAACTGAGAGGGGACTTGTGGCCAATGCTGCTGTGGTCCTTATGGTCTCACCTACTCTTGTGGTGGCATCCCCAACTCCAGGCTGGAGTAGGGGACGGCTTTAGAGTTAACAGGAACAACTGGCCTGTACTCTTGTGGGTCTGTGCCAGAGGTCTTTTGCAAGCCCTGCTGGTTAGTGTCCATGTAAGTCCAGGGCTTATGTGACCTGTTGCTACACTTGGAGTTTTGAGAAAGAGACCATCATTGCTGATACCAAGTTGCATATGTGACACCTGGAAAAGCTCTGTGGCAGCAAAGAAACAGAGGCCTTAGCAACCTCAGAGGTGTCATCTATGCTTTTTAATTAGTTTCTTGGTAGGTAACTCAGACCATAACGTGTCCTGTTTTTTTGTGGTGGTGTTGTAGATGATGATGGCGATCATTTAATGAGGTAATACATTTATTACTCACTACTCCAGCATGTAAGGCAATTACTTCTGTTCATTCAGAAACTAAAAGGTTGTGGTTTTTTTCAGCACAGGTTGGCAAACATCCCTTAGCCAAGGATCCAAGGGCATCATCCTCTCTCAGCTGCACAGCTTCTCATTAATATTTGAAAAGGTTTACTGCAAAATTTAGGGTCGGAGTGTAGTATTTTATGCAGCTATTTCAAAATTCATAGATTCCTAGATTTTTCAGGCCAGAAGGGACTATTACACACACCTTCCCTGATCCCGTGTATAATGTAGGCTACATTTGTTTAAAGGTTCAATTTGTTTTCCTGAGCAAACTTGTATTTGTTATATGTAGTTTGCTACAGAAGAGTAGCTAGTGAAAAGGTTGAAACCCATAAATATTATATCAGACCACCTGGTGCTCTGAAGCTTGCTTCTGAATGATGGCCCCTCAAAATTAAGAGCAGCTTGAAAGACAGGGAGATATAATGATGTGACTGTTGCAAAGAGCAAATGAATGGCTCCATGTTGGGGAAAGTTGTTTCTGGGACCCTAGTTTCCATTGAAGTGTTGTTTTTCCCTTTGGCAAACAGATGCTTTTTCAGTCAGCATAACCTTTATTTTAGAAATAGGGAAGCATATATAATATGCTGAATAACTCAGTAATTCAATATCTCAGTTATTCAATATCTGAATAACTCAGTAATGAAAAGCCATCTCAAGCTGACAAGGGAATGCCTTTACCAAAGGGCCAGATTTATACTTAAAGGCGCAGCATGCAGAAAATAGCCTGATACCTACATAACTAGTCACTATAGTGTAATGATTCATCTGAATAGTGGGGAAATATATTTTGTGTTTACTGACATCCTGTTGTGTGATTGAAGATGTGTTGAATGGCTCAAGAGAGATGTTTCTGTCTTAGCATCTCTGTTTTAAACAAAGATGAAAAGGAAGGGCCATAGGAGTCTCAGACTGAGCAGCCATCTCTGTGACACTAGCCTGGGCTTTGATGATCTTGCTTTTACTCAGCCTATTGCTCATGCTAGAAGCCTGCAGAAATGCTTCACAGCTCAGCACAGACCTACCGTGTAAAAACTACAGGTTCTGTCTTGATGATTAACGTTAGCTGTTTGAAATAATCCAAATGCTACCCTCTGATCTGATAAAAAGAATAAATACATCGGGTGTGAATGATGGGAGCTAGGGGGAGGAACTGCGAGGGGATGAGGACAGGATTTTTTGCCAGGCTGTTTTCTGAGAATGAAACAACTTTCAAAGGGGAAAAAAAATATTATACCTCCCCCCCAACTTTTTTTTTCTTTTTAATTTTTTTCTTTTTTTCTTTTTTTTTTCTTTTCTCCTCCAGATTCTGCTGTGCCGGAGGCTTACCCCTAATCTGGAGACTATGTTTTACTGGAGTGCTTTGCAGGCTGCCTGCAATGGGAGAGCAAAGAGGTTCTCCCAGCAAACAGCAGCACAAACTCTCTGGTGGCACAGGAGGACTTCTGCTCACAGTACATCCACAAGTGAGTTAACAAGGGGAAGTACTTCAGGTCCCCACGGGTACAACAAAATCCAGCAGTAGAGTTCAGCAAATCACGAGATACTGGCCACCGGCTTTTCTCAAATCTTGCCCAGCTCATTTAGCCTTCTGTACATCTTGCTAGGCTGTGTTTGGTCTCTGCACACCCCATTTTACTCCAGTGAAGACCAGATATCTAAAGATGAGTATGAACACATACTTGCTTGTGTGTAAAGACACTACTGCCTCTGTAGAAGCAGATCAGCCCCCAGAAAATGACTGAACCATTCTGCATCAAACAATGTCTAATAAATACAAGAAGTTAGAATAAGGCACAGTATGCAGTAATAAGAGAAATGAAATTAATTGCATCTCTGCAATGTGCAAAGGTATTCTCCTACACAAAGTTAGAGATTTTAATTTGATTCATCATTTCACTGTTTCAGTTTATGATGATGTAACTTAGTTCTTTGTCAGTACAGGTCTTTTGCTACTCATGCTGTTAAAACACCCACCGTTATGTTCTTTTTCTACTGATATTTTAGGACACATTATAATCATTGTGTAATCATGTTCTAATCATTATTTCTGATTACATCAGCTGCTTTCATCTGGCTTTAAGGTCCTACTCTTTTTCTTCATGCCTTTTAATATACTTTAATAATCTTTCCGTTAAATCTGCTGTTTCCTAGATGTGACACAAGTCACATATTAGACCTACATATTGTTATTACATTTGCTGATTTTAATTATATATTGAAGAAGAGGGAAACTGCTGGCTCTGTGGAAGAGATTTGGTGACACAAGGACTGTTTTAAGCAAAACACAATTAATACAAAAGCCAAACTGTATGAAAACATGGAACAAAAATTAGGAGCCACTCATAACAATGTTTTGCCATTTTCTGCACATGCTTGTTTGACAGACTGTGGTTATGTGAGTGTGAAGGAGTGGTGAGTGCTGTAAGTTCTTGTTTTTCTGTGAAGTCCTCTGAGCATCTATTCTGGATATAATGAAAGAACTTTGTATGCTGAGTCATGAGAAATTCAAGGGTCCACTACTGAGCTTCCTGACCAATAGGATTTTTAATTTTTTTTTTTTTCAGGGAAGGTTTTGTAGTGTGGTGACCTAGTGGCAAATAAGTTGACAGCAGGTCGATGGGTTAAAAAGTACTATCTCAAGCATGGTGCTTGGCCTGAAGAACCAGAGCAGGGGTGTTGTGTGCAGGTTGGACTAAGCACAGTGCTCCTTTGTCATTCTGGGGATGTGTGTGTGTAAAGGGGAAGAACTGCATTGCATGACTGCATGGTTGGGTAGCTTTCTAACATCTGCCACAGAGGTGTTTGCACCTGAGGTGGCTGTTTAGGCCCTGTTTGTAGGCAGTGCACAGAATGAATTGGGCTTTCCCAAGGTAAAATTCATCTGACCTGTTTTCAACATCCTATTTTGCGATGAAACAAATATGTTTCCAAGAAATTCCTGAACTGACTAGAAAGGCAATCCCCTGTGATTAGCTCTTGTTTGGACATTAATCATCTTAAATTTGGGTGAGAGAATCCAACCTCACCTGTCACTGCAGGGCTCCAGTTTCTTAAGGAGCTTCTGGGAGCTGTTCAGATATATAAAATAAAAATTTAAATCTCTAATTTTGAAACAAATTCATGCTTTTGTCTGTTTACAAGTACAGATCATGCTTTATATCTGTAGTTGCTTACAGCATACAAGGAGTTTGTGTGTCAGGTTCTGACACAGCAGCATTTCTTTTTAGCAGTGCTGTAACAGATTGATCAGTGAAGGAGAAGAAAACATAACTGGCAGAAGAAAGGTTGGATACCAACTGCTAGCAAGAAGCTGCATCTGCTCTGCTGCTCTGCCATTTCCTTTTTAAACATTTATTTGCTCTCAAGGCAAGAGATTTTCACACCCATATATGAAGAGTGCCTCTATTCAGGCACAGCCAGGATGTAATAGCCCTAGTCTTGGTGGCATTCAGTCTCTGGATGTGCTTGGTGCTTCTTTTTTTTTTTTTATTTTTTATTTCCCTGCCTCTAGCAGAGACTTAGACTTAGGGGCTGAGCAGAGCCCACCCATGCAGCTCAGCCAGCAATGGGAGTAACTTGTCATCACTTCCAGGTGCAAATTTTCAGATCAGTGATGTGAGATTGAATGACAGGCTGGTGTCAGCCATCCAGGGCTTCTTTTCCTTCCTTTTCAAATCACTTTAGCTCAGAGAGTTGGTTGTGGGCTTTTTTTGTTGTTTTTTTTTTTCTTCTGGTCTTTTCTCCCACCTGACTTAAGCCACTGGTCTATCTACTAATTTGTTACTGTTTTCCTGATGGAGTAGCATGCAATGATAATTTGTTACTGTGAAGCCCATAATGATTTTTAATTGTGGCTCCTAATGCCACATGCTGTCATTTAAATCTCAATGGCTGTCACTTCCTCCTTCTCTCCCAGAGAAAATATGGCTCTTTCCCCCTTGAAACATCTGCATTAGCGCACAGTTTATGCCTGCCTTGGTTGGTCTAAGTGAGTCACAAAATGCCAGCTCCTCAAATTATTAGCTTTTCTGACTTAGCCCTGGTAGGAAAAAAACCCCACCATAATCTATTTGTTACTTTCAGTGGACACTCTGGATACAAAAGAAACATTGCAGATTCAAATAGACATGTCCTTGCAGATATACTGGTGTAGTTTCATTTGTTTGGAGAAGTCCAGCCTTGTGTCTCTTGCTGTCTTTTTTAGAAAGATACAAAATCATCCAACCTTGATAAGAAGCCTGCCAGCAAGGTGTGAGGGTGGGCAGGAGGACAGGGGCTAGTAAGCCTCACAGTCTTACCCTGGAAGAAGTACACAAGATGCCACAAGGCAATAGCTATGGAGGTTGTGCAGGTACAGCAGAGGGAAACATTGAGAGTCTTTATCTTTCCGTTAGGACCCAGCACAGGAAGAAGCATTCTTTCTGAGTGCTGACTCTTTCACCTGTCTGCATGCCCAAAGGCTGATTAGTATAATGCTAGTCAAGACTATCATATAGTTTGGTAAGGTTGGTCATCCTTGGGAAATAACTCTGGGACTTCTGCATTGGGAAATGTAAGTCTCCCAGCTTGAGCTACCCCATTGCTTCTCTTAGCTTGTCAACAGCTGTAGACTTGTGAGCTCTTACATGAACCAGACAGAAAGTAACACAACCACAAATGGCTGGCGTAGTTGTATGTGGTCAGTCATCTCTGCTGCAAAAATGCCCCCAAAGGAACAGACAGAGGAAACTGTGCTAGCAGAAGGTACTAAACTATTTTTTTAGTGTCCTGTGCTGAAAAGAGACAACATCATTCTCCATTTATTCTATTCATTTTTTCTAAAGCTTAGGCTGAAACCTAAAACGTGATCTTATGAGTAACTGTGGTTAAATAGAACAATGACCCAGCACGTGTCTAGATACAAGCTGAGATTTTCAGAGGAGCCTGAGGGGGCTGAGCGCTCATCTCTGAGCAGAAGGGCATTGCAGTTAGCTCCCAGTGTTTTCCAGGTCTGACTCCCCATGATTTTCTTTCATCATCTCATTCACATATTGGAGATAATGTTTATGCAAATATTAAGATATGTGGAAGTCTATATTGATCTTTGATTTTGTTTTCAGTTGTTTCTACATCTTGACTGATTTCATCCATCTTAAGCTCCACAGTTATCATTAGCCACCATCATCAGCCAGAGAACAGGGTCAGGGCAGCAGTTTGTACAAGCCGCTGCCTGCTGTCAGATTTTCCTTATGTCCTTATTACAGAAGAATGAAAGCTTTTTCTTTACTGAGCTATCAAACACATGCTGTCTGTGTGTGTGTCATGGAGCAAAGTGACAGAGTTGTCCTCCGTACCTCATGGCTTAATAAGCTGTTTAATATAGAGGGACCTCATCAGGCTGTATACTCACTGCATTTCCAGTGCAAGATCAATGGTGCTTTCTGATACTAAGAGAGCTCTCACTTTCAGTGGGCTACTTGCACTTTGGTTTGGTTGAAAATATTTTTGCTTTTATTAATAGAGATGAGGGTAGGAGTGATGTATAGTACACAGTGAGAAACTATTTTACTAAAAACTGTGGTGGCTTCTGGCTTTGACAGTAATGCAGCCTGCTTTTACAGGGACGTGGGTGCTATCTGTAGGAGCTGACAGGGATATAAGCTGACTCTTCTGTAGCCAGCAACCTTCATCCTTGCCTTCTTCAGCTGCATTTCCTCTGGTACTAACAAGCTGAGAGAATCTTCTGACAGCAATTCCTTCCTGCCAGCACAACAGTGCAGGTCCCTTCTGAGCTGCTCCGGGCTTGCCCACTTAGCGACTGGTATGAAATGTGGTGAGACATGGGGCCATGTCCTGCCTTAGCCAACATGGAAAGTTGACAGCTCTTCCCTACCAGCAAAACAGCATGGGAAATGCTTCAGCTATTTCTTGAAATCTTGCTGAAGTGGGGGGTAGAGAGGTGTGGGACTGGCAGTGACTAAAATCTTCCAGTTGTAGCTCATTAATTTAGAAGGTTTTGATTCCTTGTGATTCTCCTGCACTCTGTATGTAGAATTAACTGGCAAACTCAGTGTAATCCAAATGAGGTACATGGCTTAGTAGCAGCAGCCTCACTTGAGAGACTCGGGGCTGAACGAATGTCCTTAGCTCTGGACGTGGGGATGCTCAGGTGACAGCTGTGGTAGGCTGGTGGTATAGAGCTGTGCTTCCAGAGCCTATTGCACAGATACACAGAAAGCCATGGGGATGGGCCCTGTCAGCACAGCTGACTCCTTAAGCTCAAGCTGCTCAGTCTTGCAGCAGGGGAGAGCTCTGCGTTTTCGAAGGGAGGAGGGGATGCTTAAATTGGCAGCTGGAAAAGATGCCATAGGTTAGCTTCTGTGATCTAAGATGCCCCAGCAGAGATCAGTGCAACATCTACTTTGCTTGTCTTGCACATACCTACATATTCATGCACAGCTTTCTGAACTCTCAAGAGATGACTGAGCGTATAGGAGTTCTAGTGAGCTGTAAACCTCCTGCTTTAGCTGATGGGAGATGAAACATCTTTTCACTGTCGTATTTTCATCTCCAAAGAGTTTTTCTGGCTTACAGGAAAAGACAGATCTTTTAGAGGGTGCATGCCTCCTTACCTGTTTCCTGATAAATGCAAATAGCAATAGGAAATTATCAAAAATTTCTAAAAACTGGGCTATCTGGGGAATAATGCATCTTTGTATAGGCCCGATCAGCTAATGCCATGTGAGTAAACCAAGTGCAAGGGAGTGACGTACAGTCCTGGCAGGACATGGGCGGCCCCGCAGTGAAGAAAGATTCCTGACACATCCAGCAAGGAGTGTGGAATGTGCTCTTCACTGGAGCCAGGCCCTCTCTAATGCTGGCCAAATGAAAGGAAATCAATGGATGGTATGTTAGAACTGCCGGAGAAGTGGATCCCATGCGACTACCAGCTTCCCAGAGCAAGGATAAAGCACAGCTCCTCAGACCTGCCACAACGGTTCCTGAAGTTTCATGACTTACAAGCTGCACATTGCAAAAAGTCTGAGTTTGATCTGTACTGCACAACATGCTGTGGAGCTTGTTCTTGCAGAGCAGAAGAGGATGAAGGAAGCTCTTTACAGCAATCACTGCACAGCTCTTCCTCCAGGCTTGTTTTAACTAAGCCTTGTCTAGATGGGAGGATCTTGCTCAGATTTGCTCGATATTCTGAATGCACCAACATTACCAGTATGTGGGCTATTCTCAGTTAAATCCGTCTTAAAAGAACTTGTTTTGATGTTGAAGATCATACCTCTTTACTCCAATCCTCAAGAAAAATCACAAAAGTACATGGCAAGTCTTTCCCTTTGGGTACATCCCAGATTTACTCTGTACCTGGGAAAGAACAAATTTTTCCTGTTTTCCTCCTCTCCCTTCCTTCCTTTCAGTGGCTTAAAATAACCATCTGTATTTACCATCTCATTCATTATTTGACCACTGATTTCTCTTACTGGCAGTGTTAGTGTGGTGACCATGTGCTGTTCTTAGGTGGTCCCTGACTTTCTTAAATCTCATCCTACCCCATCGATGGAGCTGTGTGAAGGTAGAACACCCCAGAAAGATGCTTGTATGTTTGACACACATGCTGCTGGGAGGAAATACTGTCTTTCTGTGTTCTCTGCCACCCTGCTCCTCTAAAGAGAATCAACATGTGTTTTCAAACCAGTGTTCAGCTCGCTGCTGTCTCAGCTCTGAAACCTCCCAGGTACAGCAGTCGTTCTGAGTTTTGGCATTTGTGTTCAGGTAAAATAAAGCAGAGTGATTTCTAAAAAGTCTCTGAGCACTGAATAACTTGGAAAAAAGTAAAGGGATGGTCTTCAGTTGTAATGATCTGGCAGGATAGAATTTGGTGGTCTTCTCTTTTTCACTGCTTACTTGCACACAAACTAGTGTACATACTGTTTTACAGCAGCACCTAGACTCTCTAATGTGCAGCAGATGCAGAGATGAACAAACTGTTGCTTGAAAAGGCTGCACTTAAAGTGGTCCAAAAGTTGTGAACAGATATAAACAGATATAAAAGAGCTTGTTTGTTGACTGAACACATGTTTTTCAGATTCCTTTGTTTGGATTGAAAGGGTTGCTTCTTTTTTCTTCACGCTTAGAGTAACTGAAGAAGTCTTTCTTTCATTTTGTTCTCCTTTTTTTTCCACATTTCAGTGGGTAGAGATACCAGTGGAACATTTTCATAGAAGTTAGAGACTGTTAACCGGAGATTTCGGGCTTAAACTTTTCGCGACATTGTAATCCCTTCTTGATAAGGTCACTCTCACTTATTCTAACTTGTTTGCGTTTCAGTGCTTTGTGCAACGAGTTTGGTGCTAGAGCAGCTCTGCACAGAAAAATGACCTTTCTTCCTTAAGAGTCTCTTCAGAGCAAAGTAATCATAAGTTCTTAAATTGAAGGATTCACAGCAACATTTTAGAGCAAACTTCTGGCCACTGTCGTTCAGGGTAAAGCGCGTACCAACCAGGTAGGTAGGGCACAACTCCATTGCAGCAACTGGAGCTGCTAAGCACCACACTCAGGAAGCACAAGCAGATAAGCAAACCACTCAATCCAGGCCTGTAACTGAAATAATGACAACCCAGGAGTTTGCATCAGTTTGCATCACCCTGCTTGTAATCCAGGTACAGTGCATGCATTGCTGTTTTTCTTTGTTTCCATCGATGGCCATCTTTGGGGTCATCTCAGTCTCCATCTAATCTCTTCTTGGCTTCTGCTTGTTCTTCACTGCTGAAGAAACTGGGACTTCAATACTAACAAGAGGATAGATGGGTACTCAGCAAAGAAAGCCATGGAGAAAAAAGGCATTTCTTCTTTAGGGATGGGAACAGCTCAATACCATATGGGAGTGCTGCAGTGTACAGCCACAGGGGAGCCTGTAAACACTGCCGGGAGAGCTGACATGGGACCTTCACTACCACACTCAGGCCTCCCTGTGACCCTTTGCCCTGCAGGGAATTTCACTCTGAGGGAGACCTTTGCAAAAACTGAGCACTCATTTAATCACCAAATTAAGGTCTGGATCAGTTTCCAGTTGAAATCAAAGGCATAACTTGCACCAGTTTCTGTAGCGCTGGACAGAGGCCTGAAGAAGTCAACATGTCTGGGGGCTGCCCCACTTTGAAAATCCAATAACAAATAGATGGGAACTGCAGAGGAGCAAGCATCCAGAGCGGTGTTTGCAAGGACTAATATTTAACATTGGGAACATAAATACTTTTAAAAATGTTTAACACAAACGATTGTTGCCATAAAGCTGGAACAGCGCAGGGGCTTCATGCATCTTAGAGATGTTTTGACATAACAGCCTAAACCAGGATTTAATAAAATTCTTGTGCTCTAAAAAGTACTCATAATTTTTGCTTAATTTCTACATGTTTTCTCCCCCTTTAATTGTAGTTCAACAAAATAGAGGGACTAATGTCAGATAAAAGTAGAAATACCAAGATTAAAGTGAACTTCTGTTTATTTTTAAGGGCAGTGGGTTAATATGAGCACTCTATTGTTGATGTCAGCATCACAAGCCAAAGATAAACACCACTTTTCTGCACTTACATCACATTTTCAGGGCATTATTCTTCATTAACAAGTATTTTCTTCTGCAATGGAAAAGAATTACTTTGTCATAAGCTTATTGGCTACCAATTGTAACCATTTTGTGGCTGTTCTGTAAAATACTTGCTCCTTTTTGTCATGATCTTAGCATTTATTTCAGTGTCATTTTTATTTTAATTTCCTTAAGTTCTGACTCTTTTTTACAATGGAGTTATTCCTTTTTTTTAACAAAATAATTTTATTCTTTAATGCATGTATTTTCTCTTATTGTACCTTTGTTATCATTACCTCAAGTAAGATATTAAAAACTTGATGCGCTTGCTATTATAAAAGTTCCAAATGTCCTGTGGGGAAAAGTTGATAATGTATATTTAAAGAACTGTTCCCTGTTCCTGTTTTCTTTCTCTTGCTCAATTTATTGTTGGAGACTTTAGTTGTTTTCCAAGTAAAGTCTGTGGAGTCATTTGCTGTAGAAAGACTGGGAGATAATATCTACCTAAGTAGTTACAAAGACAGTAATCATTGCAATCTTTCTTCTTGCCCATCTTTTAAAGTGTCCGTTTAAGAAATCTATCACCTGTATTCAGGTACTCTGGTCCTCCCACAAAAAAATTCACCATCTGATCAGTGAATAGCGTGGGTTTTTAGAAGAGATGGAGAGGTTTAGAAGCTATGGAGAGGCACCTTTGTTCTTCATTTGAAAGGTCTCTACAGCTGCCAGCCATTACGTGCTTCTGATGCTGGTATGTAGAAAGCCATGCAACATAAAGCCCTGCCATGTGAAACAGCACAGACAGTTTGTAATTTAAAACCATTTCTTGCTGTCATCTTATTTTGATCTGTACCTTTTGCAGGACAGTCTCTGAAATGTATCTGCCCATGTTTATCTAAGTTAAAATCATATCTCCTGCATCTCACTCATCTGCAGAGGTACATGCAGGTTATAGCAAATATCCTTCCTTTTTTGCTCCTTATTGAGCTTTGGATGAGGAAAATTTGGAAGAAAAGTTTCATTTTTCCATGCTTAGGAAGTAAATTTAGGTAATATAACTTACTGAGGCCAAAAATTCACTGGACAGCCCTAAACTAATTCTCAGTTACTATTTTCCTACGTGGAAATTTAGAAATATGTTGACATTTTTTCCAGTTTGGAACAAAATAAATTTCAAAAATCTTGAAATCCTTCTGAAACATTTTCCTTTCTTCATGTGGCTCTGACTCGTGGAATAACCTACTCAAAAGAGCTACAATGGTTCAGAAAGAGACTAGAAACAAGATGATGTGATTTGAAGGACCAACTGCATTTTACCAATGCTGCTTGCATACCCCGTTGTAGTCACTGATGTTCAAGAAATAACTTCATCAACTAATTTTGAACAATTAGAAAAACTCACTATGCAATCACAAGAAGAAAAAAGAGAAGTTATTAGAAGAGGTTATTTATTGTGAAATAAATGCTGTCATTTAAGTATCATCTAGTATATTCTTCCTGCCACAAATATGGTCAGGGTGAAAGAAGCTGAAGACAGTTGACTGCTGTACTGTGACTGTTAAATGGTAGGGTATCCCACTGAAGCAACCAGTACTGAACGGTTCGTGGTTGGTGGGATAAGAGGTACTAAAAATACCAACATATAATCCTAAGATAATTTCCTCTGACTACATTTGAAATACTTAGTCACACATGTTGTATTTTTGTGAACACCACACAGGAGATAAAAGCATTAGAAATCAGCTTGCTATAATTAAGTGTGCTAAACTATGCACTGTTATAGAGTCTGGTTTATATACTCATGTAAACATCTTTATACATGCAAATCCTGTATTTGCATGCATATAAATGGTTTGCAGATTAGGATACAGAAAGAGACTATTGTGATCATCTAGTCCAGCCTTCAGCCAGAAATGCTTGTTTGCATGAAGTATTTGTACTCATCGGTCTATTTGTATGTCCAGCCATCCCTCAGTTGTCAAATTTTCTGAGCAAAAGTTCATGCTTCCTCAAATTTTTCTATCCACCCACTTAACTTTGAACATCTCCCTTTTCCTGGGAAAAACTGATCTGAGTTCTTTGATCTTCCAAATTCTTCTCCTAGGACAGCAGGCTTCCAACTTGATCTGTGCATGTCTGCATTTGCATGAGAATAACTTTACTTCTTCCTGCATATGTTTGGGAAGGAAATGACATAGGTCTCAGTAATGTTTTCCTATTGTACAGATGCTGTAGTAACAGAGGCTCAAAATGTATTTGACCATAATTTCTACAAGCTGATATCTGAAATACTCTCAAGATTTCTTGTGTCAGAGGCAGGAGAACCTGCAGCCTAAGAAAACTTATACTGTTAGTCTGTACTGAGTTTGTCTGTTTTCATTTGTGTCTGTCATGAAAGCACACCTAAGGATTTCACTCTTAATTCAGTGCCAGCTTATGGGGTAATTTGTAAATTATCTCTCACTTTTGAGCCCTTAGGCCACAGTTGTCTCTCTTTTAAAACATTATTAATCATTTTGTCATATGTCCTTCAGTAGTGAGGACTGAAGCATCATGCTGTAAAAGCCCTCACATGCCATTGCATTCAAGTTACGGCTGTTATAGGTTATGCATCCAATAGTCCTAGTCATACCTTCATCAAGCTCTAATGTAAAACAAATTAGTTAATTAGCTGCCAGTCTGCCTGACGGAACGTTGCTCCAGAACCATGCTCTTCTGATAGTTATAATCTTGCTTCTGTGTTTCCAGCCTGAATGACAACCTGCCCTGAGTGTATATACAGGCATTATTGTACCAAATGTCAACTTCAACTGAAACATTGCTCCACCTTTCCTGTAATTGTGCCTGTTCTCCACTATCATACTGCTGGGCCATGCAATAAGTGAGCACCTTTTTTCTCTTCTCCAAAATTGTCGTCTCTTTGATCTCTGGGCTATCACCTTCTCTACAGCTGACCCAGTCAGCAGAGAGGTCCAAAGAGTGGAATTACTTTTCAGCATCAATAACAATTCATGTTAGGAAAAATGTTTACAGCTTTGCTAAGGTAAGAGAAAGATGTCTCAGCCTAAAACAGGTTGGGACACTAGGCATCAAAACAAATTAAAGGGAGTTTTTCTTGCCTCGTTTATGCTTATTGAGAAATCTGATATAGTAGATGTATGTTCTAGACTAATCAGATTACAATATAATTCAGTTGAGTAGCTCATCTTCAGCACCAATCTCACATTTATAAAGAGCAAAGCTTAAACTTGAGCAAAGTCATATTGCTTTTCTCTGGCATAATTTGCAATTATTCAAATAGCAATACTACAGATAATGAATTCCAAGTTAATCAAATTGTTGTACCGATGAGCTTGGTAGTTCATCTTCAATTTCAAGTTCGTAAGATCATTTATGGTCAGCCGCTTAAAAAAGAAAGCCTTGTCTTCATCAAAATTGAAGTCTAGTTAGTTTTGTGATTTGTGTCAAGATAAGGTTTAGAGGAGAGAAAGCCACAGAAATTAAAGTTGAATGATAAAATTCATGCTCAGTGAAGAAACAGACCAGTCTAAAGGAGCCTGTGTGTTTTCTGATGCCTTTAAGAAATATATGAAACTTTTTGCTTTAGTGAAATATAATTTTGCTGTTATTCTTTCCAGACTTAATCTATTAACCAGTTGTTTCACCAAAAGGTAAAAAAGATAACAAGATCATACATGCTTTGAGGTTCTGTGAGAATGCATAAAGCATGATATGAAATCATTTGCTTAACTGGTGTGGGAGGGAAAATCATCACGAATATACCTTTAAATGTTTGTGCAAAATTATAGACAATCTTCACAGAAGCTCAGAACATTTTCTTTTCATCTACAGTGCAGGAGCCTGCTAAGTATCCATGACAGCTTTGTCCATTCCTGACTATTTCCTCTAGGTACTTTGAGTTTAAATATCTGCTTTCCATCAAGGTGGCTACATGCTTTGAAGGACTTTCAGTGAAGCCCCCACAGTGAAATATTTCTAGCCAGTAGAAAGTTTGTTATCAAACATTATGTAAGAGACCAAAATCAGATTGATTGACAGATTTGATCCAAGTAGCTTGAAATCTAGAAGGCACCATAGGCTGATGAAGGTCCAGAACTTGGTCTCCTCCGCAACGTGCCAATGTGAGGAACAGGATCTAGTCACCCACTTCAGTTAGTGGAAAAATTTTCCTCTGTTTTGATGGACACAGGATTGCCCCCAGTGTGACTGATGTCCATAGCAAACGACAGCATTTGTAATGTGCGTACACACTAGAGGAAAGTACTGGGTGCCACATCAGGAACACACGACGTATGGGCTGGAACAGAAAAGGTCATTTTTTGCAATCGGCTTTTCTAGTGCCTGAACAAGAGCTCGTACCCGCCACATCAGATCATTCACTGGGGTGGGGAAGGGGGGTAGAAAATTGACCTGGGTGATGGATCTATGGCCTGCTGGTGTGTACACTCATGTGCTGGAACCATCTGAGTGTTAACACATGGTCTCCCTATCAAAGGTCTGTATATGAAACTCAGCTGCTGGAGTGACAGAAGATTTTGCGTTGTTAGCGCACACTTCATTAAAATACCAGCTGAAATCCAAGTCTGAAATCCCACAGTTTGTGTTAGTTGATAAAACTCAATTGCCTCTAATTACTGTTAGTATGGCTTTAAAATAATATTTTGTTGTAGTAAAGGTCCCCTTGTGATGAGGAATAGCTGGTACTCACAACTGCAAATTTGGGAAAGAGTGTAAATGCGTGGTGAGGTGGGGAATATGATCAAGACTGCTTTTACCACTGTACTCTACATCTTCCAGCAACAGTGCTGTAAAAAAAACAAGTCAGGGATGCAATACTGAACAAGGGAAAGATTAATGTTTTTGCCTCCAATAGTTAAATGAACTTGCTATGAAATAAAGCAAGGAATTGCAAGTCCTCTTTGAATCCAAGAGGCAGTTTCATGATCTGGAGAGGAGAACCTGACACTGCTTTATATCATTTGAGTAGACCTTAATCCTGCAAAAGCACTTGTGTGAAGGTGAGACTTTTTCTCACTTTAATCCTCAGGTCTCACTCATGTGCTTAGCATTCAGCTTGTGTTCAAGAGTTTTGCAGGAGCCAAACCTTGCTAGCTGTACTGAAACATCTGCTATTGGACACTACTGTAGGTGCTTCCTTTGCCTGCATGCAGGTACGTTCTCAGTTAAATGAGCTCACTGCCTCAAAGCGCAATCATGGTGGAGACAGACACAGCTGGGGTTTTTTTTCAGAGCAGCTTGGCTGTTCAGCAGGCAGCCTTGTGCCTGGGCTTGACCTTCATACAGGGGTAAAAACCTTGTTGCCCGAGGGTTTTTAGGGGATAAGCACGTTGACTCTCCTGTGCAGAATGTACAGTCTCTGTTTTATTCTGAGACAGAAAGAAGAAACGTGATCAGGTTCCTAAAATTTGTATTTCTAAGCCACATAGTAGTATTGTTACAAATATTCATATAAGGTGTTCACAAAAAATCACATCAATGCATTTGTGTATTGCTTTAGCTACAGGCTTTCATTCATGACAAACCATTTTAAAAACATCATTGGATGCCTTATGAAAGTTTAATAAGACTTTTTATTGACACAATAGGAAATCTTTTCAGATTTTGTTTTAAATCAAAACTCTCTGGACTTCTTGCTGAGAAGTACAAGTGACCCCACAGTCCTAGCTGATCTCCACTAGTCGTGGATTCAATTGCAGGGAAAAATGGAAAAATCAGTGATAGACAAAAATCTATTTGAACAGAATAATGCAAAGGAACCATCAGTGAGTGCTTAGGCATTCATAATTTTATTTTTATTTTGTTGATTCTGGTCAGAGCTTTAGACTTGTGCAGGGCCAAGATTGCATGCCAGAGCATGAAAATGCCAGCAACCACGAGAATTATTCGCTCCTAAATAATGGCCCTATTATGGAGCCTGCTGGATTCAGGAAAGGTGCTGAGCTGCCTTTTTAGTACCTACAGCCCTCTACAAGGCACTTTCTCTTTGGCCATGATGCCTGGTGAAGGTGATGAGCCTGAGAATATGTCCCATAAAAGACAGCAGGCTGAGCAGGCACCAATGTGCTAACCAGGAGGAGGTGCCAAGGTGCATGATGCCTTTATGCCCCTCGCTTTTCTGAGGGTGAGTCTCAGCTGGAAAAGAATGTTTCTTCCTGTTCTTGTTTCACTGGCATTCAATTCAAATTACACAAGTGGTGGGTTTTTGGCTTGCGCCACACCCTCCCCACCAAACACAAGAAGCCTTTTTGCTGTTTGCAAAAACAGTAAAAGTTTGCTTTTTGCTTTTAGATCAGCTATGGGAATCTCGGGCTGGTATATATTTTTTGTCTGATTTAATACAGAGACCTGAATCAAGGGAATTAATGAGAATGGAAGCTGCTCTGCATCAGATACACAGGACATTCTAAATAATCTCAGGTGCTCATGAGTTTATTATAAATATCTCCCAGGACTCTGGGATTTTCTGATTCTGTTGAGCTGGAAACATTACAGGCATGGTCTTTGTTGCAGTATTTGAACATTTCCCCCTGCTGAACCCAGACGTGCACAGCAACAAAAAACAAAAGGAACTTTTCACACCTCAAAATAGATTTAATTTGGGTTCAGTCAGAGTTTGAGGCAAAGGTTTGTGATCTTTCTTGTTTTAATCAAAGAAGTTGGCTCATGCCCTCAAAACTTTCATTGTCAGAGTAAGATCAGCAGAATTCACTTGCAGGTCCATTAAGCAAACAAAACCACATTCCCTGCTGTCACTTCAGTTCATGCTTTGGCAATTTTTAGAAGCAGCTCTTTTTAAAAATAACTTTCTCTGGGTTCCAGGACCACTATTACTGCAGCCTGAATGGTTATACCTGTTTATATAAACACAAAACACAACATAGTGAAGTGCATACATCTATCTTTTACCACCACAATCCTTACTCTGAAACTAACAAAAAGAAGAGATAAACCCTGCATTTTGATATCCTTTAAATCAGTACTGAAACCCTTCCAGAATGTGAGTGTTATTCTGGCATTTTGTTGAAGGTTAACTTTAGCATTCTGGAAGGATTTCAGTAGTAATGGAAAGGACAGTAAAGAGAGTAAAGCTATTTCAGAAGCATTCCTGAAGGATAATGCTGACATGCTAGAGAGATTTCAACAGTAGGCTAGAGGGCAGCAAAATTATTTCTGAAGTATTCCTGAAGGAGAACTTTAATAATCTAGTAGTATTTAAAATAGTTCTGCTGTGGTGGTAAAACTATATGGCAAATGTCCCTGACAGGTAATTTCATTCTTTGAAATAACAAGGCAAAGCTTCAAAAGTATGAAGCCTGCTGCTCAGAAACTATGGCTGTAAGAAATGGAGAGGTGAAGCAGTCAGTCTGCAGGCTGGCAAGTGTCCCTGACAGAAGTCACAAGGCTTGAAAGGTGATAGTGAGCCCTGTGCAGAGGTCTTTGTGCAAGAGCAGTGTACGTCCACTGAAAGAGGTCTCACACGGGACTGTGGGGCAAATACAGGACCCAAGCTGTCCCCTTCATGCAGGGTTATGTTCAGTCCCGTCAGGGACCCAGACTTGCAGCATCCCCGGCAGGTCCCTCCCACCACGTCTCTCTTTTGAGAAAGTGGACGTATAGCATGGGGTCACCTCTGCTGGCTCCCTTTGGGTCAGTGAACTTTAGGCTCAGATGTCAAGTTCTCCTTTTCATTTCACCTGAGGATCTACAAATCTGGAACCTCCTCAGTCTGGATGGAAAGCAAGAGGGAATTCTCACCCAGTGGATTTTTCTGAAGGTCTGGATGCTACCTACTTTTGACTCAGCTGGGAATACCACAAGAGAAAGCTTTCTTATAATGTCTCACTTCTTAGTCCAGCTGACTCAGAGAAACACACAGGCATGTGCAAATTAAATACAGATATAATTTAGCTGACCAAATATGCAACCTAGCATTAAATTTGATTGAGTTGGAACAAATTTTGGCTAGTAGTTCTAGCTCCTTCTTATATATCATATCCTAACTGGTATGCTGCATTAACTACATTACATATTAGAGGTAACCATGACCCAGTCAATGAGGAGCAATTAACTTGTGCCTCCATCTTTTCCACCATTCCCCTTGTTCTTTGTTGCAAGAAATAAAGGCAAAAGGCATTTTATGCCCTGTCTGTATAAGGAGCATCTGCATCTACATCTGCAAGCAAGACATGATTTGCAACAGGAGACTATCTTTAATTTTTAATTCTTTCCTAAGAAAAACATTTGGAAAAACAAAGATAAATTTCAGTCATACTTGGAAAAGATACTACATTTTGCTACCTTCACCTCATTTATATGCTTGGACTACTGTGGTGACAATAGTACTGCTACTTAGCCTTTAGCACATGCTGCTGTTTACCAGAGATGACTAAGTTCATCTAGTCTGTCTGCTTTTTGCAGATTATACTGAACTCCTTTGTTTGACAAAGCCTTCCCAACACAAAAATGACAGTGTGTCATAGCTACATTTTCTCCTTAAGCACCTCGTGTGGACGTGTATAGAAAACAAGAATTAAATTAATACAAGCTTCTTAAAATACAATCCCCTGCACTTATTCAGAGCAAAATTTTGACTTTGCAAATGGGTATTTGGTAAAGATCTGGGTGCTTTTGTGGCCAGCATTGATTTTGCAGAAAGTGTGTTCAGTGTCTGGAGCAGAGGGTGCCAGTAAAGGTAGAAAGTATCCCAAGGGAAACCTCAGATATGCTCTCCACAAATGTTTAAATGGGATACTGTCAAGTCTAGCTTTAACCAAGCTTCTGAGAAACTCTGTAGAGAGCAAGGGTTGTCCACAGGAACGGCATGGCAAGTCATTCTGATGGATGAATACTGTCCAAGAAAATAATAATCTGCTTGAGAATTAGAGGGTGGGGACAGGAAATGAAGAAATCTGCCTCACATGTTTAACATGAAATACTCTTCTAGATCTTGCAGTAACAGCTATCAAATATAGAGGTGCTGCCTATGTAAAACATGTGGGTTTGCTGGTGTTCCCCAGAAATGCTCCCCAGGTCATCCTCATCTTAAAGACAACATCCTGAAACTTCGAGGTTCCTGCTTGTGGTTTACTTCTCTGTCAGCTGATCTGAACTGTGCCATATCATTCTTCAAAGGTGTAGTGTTTTTACATCACTACTGTTGGCTATAGGAGCCTTTTTTTTTCTTAGAAGGATTATTGCTGTGTCCACTGGAGTCTCTAAGTTTCTTTCAGTGGCTTTTCACACTTATGAAGTAGGCGTTTACAGGTTTCAACGGAGTCATCATTTGCACAGCCTGATGAGGACAGATTAGATTTATCAGCATTTTCGTTAAATGGATGTCCTTCAAGGACAGCCCCAGAAAGCAGAGGTCAATGCAGTAAAGGTAGCAGCATTAATCATCTTCACCATTTGAAATGAGGAAGAATACATAAATAAACACCTTAGCATCATGATCATGTATCAGGGGGTTACTTCAGTTCACATGCACATTAAACGTAATCCCAAGGATGTCAGGACCAATGTTACGAATGTTTTTGTTAACACAGTTTCATGAATGGCGAGGTAGAGCTTTGCATTAGGCTATGTAATAATGTTATTAATAATAACAGGGTGTATATTGTGGCAGCACAATGAGTTTGTCCTGTGTGTGAACCTTTCTGTAACTACAAGTGTTAGGGCTTTCGTGCTTTGGTTTGGAGCGAGTGATGGGGAATGCTGACACAGCGACATCTGTGGGTTGTCTCTCTCGTCCTGTGGGCTAGTCTGTGGGCAGTTCATACTGAGTGAAAGAAGTACTGGCATCAATACAAGAAGGAATATCATTAGGGGGACATGCTAAGGAGTATTATAAGTTAATTAAATACTAGAGAAGAAAAAGCTATCTCCCACTAAGGAGGATGAGGTGGTGGGGACTTGGGGCCGAGGAAGAGGGTGAAGACTGCGTGATTAGCCTGTGACGCCTAGAGTGAACAAACTGGCAGCCCAAGAAGCAACTAGATTATCAGGGCCGTGCTCCCCACATAATTCTAGTATTTTTAATCTGAGCCTTCTGCACCTGTGTTAGCTAGGGTGCTCTTGTTTTGTGGGTGCGGAAAATGCAGATGTGCTTCTGGCAAAGATGCTTCTGTACATTGAGATTTAGCAATTTCAGTACTTGGGATTTGTAGCTATTGCTTACAGAAAAAGGAATGGACAAAAATTTTTCAAAAAACTGTTCAAGTGCATAAATTTGCACACCAGAGTAGCCTCAATTTAATAGGACTGAAAGTGTGGATACACACATATTGCCTGAGTAGAAGCATATGGCAATTTTTTATAGTGACTGAAAATTATTATTTTTTAAATATTTGGGAGAGTGTCAATATCTTTCAAATGAAACAGTACTTTGTAATTATTGAGAAAAGGCTTTTTAATCATATTAGTCAAAATTGTTATCAAGATATTCAGTTCACTGAAATTCTATAATGCGAAACCATCCTCTAATAAAAAAACTGTGAAAAATACAGAAATTATCAGAAATTCAAAATAAGAGTTCATTTCTGTCCTTACACAGGAAAACAACTTCAAAGTGACAAAATTGTCCGTGAAATAATTCCCAATTTTTCATTATTCTGATACGTACTGAGAAAAAATATTAACTGCTGCTCAATGGACATTTTATATATTTACCAGTATGAAAGCATCCTGAAGGCTTTCTGGTACAGTTTGTTACTAGCGCCTCTTTGTTCTTTTCAACATCTTTTTAAGTAGTCAGAATTTTAAAAAGCAATTTAACTTTATAAAAAGCTAATTTGATTTATTGGGGTTATTTTTATTTATTAACCAATTTTCTTCTGGGTTGATTTTCTTAAGTGCTAAGTTTCATAATGGAAATGCTGACACAACTTTAAGTATGGGAGCAAATGCTATTCTAATAATTCAGCTGAATAAATACCAGCCAGCATTTAGTTATTTTCCCAGGAACTGGATAAACAGCCACTTCCTTTTTAGCGTCTCTTTGTAAAGTAAAAGTTCCACAGCCTGCTAATCATCACTATGAAATTTTCTATTAAAAAACCTCCAACCTTTCTTTTGTTTATTCTGCAAGATCTTTGTGGTTCCATATTAGTCATGTTAAAAAAAAGAAAAAAAAACCACAAAGAAAATCAAAACAAATACACTGACTTGGCAATGAACCACATTTTGACCTATTTCAAAAAGCGCCGTTTCTGAACACTGTGGCTTTTATAGATGAGAATAAAAGAATGAGCTCAGCTGAATAATTCAGATGCTGATCCATGTTTCAAATGTTGAGGACTACTCTGGTACGGAGATTTCATTTAAACTGTTGTTTTGGAATTTGCAGTGAAGTTGACAATGAATTTGCATTACAGCAGCAACTCACCTGTGGTGTGTAGGGAGGCTGCACTTGAGTGTTCCCCAAGATATCACCCCACATTGGGAAGGTGATCTGTTGTTCCAAGCTTATCATGGTCTTAGAACTGATGTGGGTTCGGTTTATAAACTGAATGGCTGGACTAAATTAATGTGGCACTCGGATTAAATTAATACAGCACCATCTGGTTTAATGAACTAAAATTCTTCTTCTAAGGGGTGATTGATAACCTGCTCCTAGTGTGATGTGGTATAACAGTCTGTCTGTGCTATTTTTTCTGATATATTGAACTATCACAGTGGTGTAGTTATCACATCATGTCATAACAGGGCAGGGTTCATAGGAATGGTTTTATTCTGCAAGTCCCCATTATACTAGTGAGAAGTAAAAAGTAATTTTGCACTGAAAAACAGGAACAGTTTGAGTTTGGGGATTTTTTTTTTTTTTGCAAGGTGGAAGGGAGTTGCTTTCCCTGAAAGTTCTGCTAGTGAAAGGGCAGTTTCTCATGGAAAGCTTCAACTCTGAATTTTTTAGGAGAGATGGCTGTTCCCAAGATAAACACCAGCACTCCTGGATAGATCCTTACCCACAGATTACTGACAGGTGCTTTGAACTCATTTTTGTCTGGAAATAGAGAGAATGGTCAAGAAAAAGAGGTTAATCTTATAAATCCTTACTGACATAGAGCTTAAGCTTCAAACAGTGTAGTTTGCCCACACTCTGTTAATGACAGTGCAGCAGACGATCCCCCTGCCAGTGCCTCTGGATTGCCCCATTGGCAGCTGAGAGGCGGGCTCCATGCAGAGCCAAACCTGGCACAAAACTGTAGTGGAAAAGCAGGGATGAGGCCGGGTGCCTTGCCAATGGGAATATCCATCAGGCTGTGCCATGTGCCACTGCTCACACAAGTTGAATTATTCAGATCACACAGCCCCTGTTTTGCATGCTGGGCCTTCCCTGTTTCCATTTCACTAACAGCTACCCCACTGGGTGGATGGCATGACAGGTCCTGAGTTTGTACATCCTTAAACTGTACTAATTACTGGCTTTAAGTAACTAAGAGTTTTTATGGCATCTTCATTAGGGTAATAGTAAGTGGGTGGATACACACGTCAGTCAGGTGAAATGGTAGATGAATTACACATGGTATTTCAGATAATTTGTCCTGTTAATTTCCTTGTGATATTTGCAGCTGTTGATAAAGCCAGCCTCCTTTGTGGGAATGAAATCAGCTTGATGTTGCCCTGCTTCCTCCTCTGCCTGAGCAGTTACATGCTTTTTGTAGTATGTGTGGAGCTGTCGGAGAAATATACCCCAAGTGCTGGGATGTGGCTATGAGAAAGGGAAGTGCTGCAGGAAAGAGGTGGTTGATGAGGACTGGAAAGCTGGTCAGATGCCCATGTTCTCATTACTTTCATAGCTAAGGCACTGATATTCTGAAATCAAAAATCAGGTAGCCTTTGAGCTCGCAAGTAGGGGCCTCGTAACGTGTGCCAAGGAGATAAACCTCAGAGGAGGACACACTATAAAGGGGCAGTTACTGACTGACTTTGTCGGAGGTGTCTGATCTGATCCCGTTATGGGTGCTAGCAGTTTAAGCAGCAGTTTCAGCTGCTTTCTGAAGAGTTTTGATTTGATTAGGTAGGCTCTGACTTTGAATAAGGGAAAATCATGCAAAGCAGTCAAGTCCTGTTTTGCTGTGCTTCCAGGACCGTTTTAAAGTGAATGTAATGACTGGTTTGGAAACTTAAAATAATAGAAGGAAAAAATGTAAACAGTTGAAAATGGGGCAAAAGATGTGCTGCCCTGACCAGCTCTATATATTTTCCTGCCTTCCTTTCCTGATGACAACTCGGAGAAGTAAGGAAGAGGGGCAGCCCTTGGGAAAGGCTGGGGTGGGCTCGTCAGGGCTCCAACAGCCTCCTGCAAAAAGAGGTTGCGAAAGCTCTGTAGCAAGAGGAAAAGAGGAATGATCTCTGGGAATGGACATGGACCCAAGATAAAAATAGTGAACTGCAAGAATTTATTTATTCAGCTGAGCAATGGTAATGTTAGTTGAGGAGGGGAAGGCTGTGTGCTGTGGAGTGGCCCATGTCACATAAGGAGCATTGCCCAGGTGACAGAGCAAAGGCATTAGGAAGCATTTACTTGGCTTGGAGGTTTTGTTTGATTTGACGTGTGTATTTTATTGCCATGGATATTCATGCAAGCATTTTTTTAAAACAAGAGCATGTGTGGAAAAAGTATGAACTTCAAAACTTGCTGAAGCCAGCAGGACTGTTGCTGTCTAAAAGCAGTAACAAAAAGTGCAACCATGAGAGATGGAATAGAAACTTCCAAATCGTCTCAGCCTATATTTCAAAACACTTGAGTTTATTGTACAGTTCGGCTGCTGTAAAGGGAAACACCAACATTTGTAACACGCTGTAAAGTAAGGGAGTTTCTGTCGGTAAAGTTACATTGAGCTGTCTGCCTTTCTACTGTTGAGTTCGTGAGCTTGTGCTCAGCAGTTTGGCGCTGTGCCGTACCCCTGCATCTGCCCTCCTGGGCATCTTCCAGGATGTGGGCTGCACCCAAAAGCAGGGGTGCGTGCACCTTTGCTTGCCTAGGGAGAGCCAGGCTCGTAAATGCCCAGCCCCGGCACCTCTAATAACAAACCTTCAGATGCCTTAAAATGACGGGGTGAAAAGTAGTAAGTCCTACTAGCAAAGGGGGGGGGTTGTTATTATTATTATTTTTAATGGCACCTGTTACTGAGGTTTGCTGTCATAGTCATGTCCATTCTGGGCATGATTTGTACTTCTAATAAATCTAGTTATATCAGCAAGATAAGTAAATAGAGCACAAAGCAAATTAATTATGATCCTTCTCAGCTTTCCCATGGTGTGGAGATCATAGGAGCCTTGTTGATAATGCTGAGAGAACTATAAGAAGAGCATCTTACCATTCCTGTGAGCATTTTATCACAATGTCAGGAATGTCATATACTCCATTTTTATGGACTGTGTTTTAAAGTTATATTTCTCACAGGATGTGTCATTTTGATTACTCTCGACAAGAAATTTTACAATGCAACCTGATAGGCCTCTTCTGATTAAAATGGAAAATTTGGGTTTGAAAATTTCAACAGATTAGGCTTTGTTTTTTCCCTTTTGACTCCCTTTTTAACACTGCATGCAGTGGAATGG
Source organism: Harpia harpyja (assembly GCF_026419915.1). Classification (NCBI taxonomy): domain Eukaryota; kingdom Metazoa; phylum Chordata; class Aves; order Accipitriformes; family Accipitridae; genus Harpia; species Harpia harpyja. The sequence continues at coordinate 19,301,113 of NC_068941.1, read as the reverse complement.
AAAAAGGCTTCTTCATGCAACATTTTACCCATAACATATATAATTTTCATAACTGCTTCAACTTTCAAAAGTTGACCATAGAAGAATTCATTTTCTTTTTTTGTCCATACTAACTCTTTAAATGTCAAGATAGTTTTGAAAAACAAAAAGAATATGAGAGAGAGATGAAAAAAGATAAATAAAAATTGGGTGTGCGTGAAGGGAAGAGAACCAGGACAGACTTTATCCTTTCAAGTAGGCAGAAGCAATTTTTCAGGAATAATTTACAGACACTAGGAAAAAAAAAAAGTGAAGACCCCCTGGAACAGAAGCAAAATGCAGAATTTTAAAATTATTGAGACAGCTGGGTATCCACTTTCTAGAAGGATATGTTGCGGGCACATTGCATAAGTGTTCATCCTTACCTCTCTAGGACATCGACATTTCTTGAAGGTATCAAGAGATTGCTGGAAATGGGAAACGCAAGAAATTCCCACAAACCCATAGATAGGTGGTAGGATTCTTTTACACTTGGTCCAAGTGGCCAGTGCATCCCATCAAATTTATAAAGCTGAAATCCTTTAATCTGAGAATCCAGAAGCAGCAACCAGCTATTTTTGAGCAGAAGGACAGCATCCAGTTCTAAAAGTACAGGCCAGGGAGCCAAATTACCTAGATCCTGTCATTGACTTGGAGCAGAGATGTGAGCCCAGCTCCCCATGCTTCGGAGACTGCAACTGTTCTGGTACACAGCATGGCATCTGGTTATTGGTGCAGAGAGGTGCTGCCCAGCAGGTTGCAAGACAAACGGAAGCAACACCTTTCTGCTCCGCAAACGAGACAGGGAAATTTGGGTAGGCCAAATTAACTTTCCAAATCATTTTTGAGGTGAAAAGGTAATGTCCTCATTTTTTATTTAAAACTAATCTCTTTAAAGCAGAGGGGAGAAAACCCACCGTGTAAGCATGATTCAATTCCAGCTTTATATTGCAGTCTCCTCTGCGCTCTGGTTACTGCTTTGATATTATAATGGTGTTATTTCTTGTAACATGGGGCTACTATGGGACTCATTAGTCATAAACTTTACCCTTGGAAAATGTAAAAGTCAACATCAACCGTCACTAATAATGTATTTCACCTACTGTTATTGTAAGTATGTGAACACAGTCAGAACCTGCTCAGTGCCTGCTCATGTTGTTCTTTGGAAATATCCTTTTGCAGACTCTCTTCCTCTGCTAAGCGCAGGGTCCATTGAACATATTTATTTCACATTTTCAAATATTTTTCTACTTACAAAATGAAGCAATTGATCTAGGAGATTGCTGTAAGGTTTTTTTCCTTAGGAGGAAATAAAATTTGAGTGTGGACCTGAGAGGAGATACCCACTCCACATTTCATCCTGGCCCACCCCACTGTTCCTTCTTGTGAATTTTAAAAAATTCTTGTGTTGAAGTGCAGGATTGGTTAAATGGAGCATATTCTTTTCAGAGATTTGTATATTTAACAGATTAGCTGGAAAGTAGCCTCAACCCCATTCAGTGCTGTTTGTGATGTGTAGCTTGTCAAATTCTTTGGAAAAACTCAGCTTTCCCCTTATCACTAAGGCTGTCCGATTCAACTGCAAATGATGCCTTCCCTTCCTCCCCACCTGTAAACCAGTTAAAACCAGTTACAGCATTGCAGTGAATGACCAGGTAAAGCAGCAGTGAGAGCCCTTGTGCTTCTGTATGGGTAGCTTATTGACATTCAAAGAGATTTAAGGGAAAAATAAAAGAATACTGTGTTATACCTCTGAACTTACCCAGAAGTAGAATCTGACAGGAACAAAAAGAAATCCCAACCTTATCCAACCCTGTTAGCAGAAGTGGATTAGCACCAACTGCAGGTTTGGCCATACTTGTAATCCCATGTGTGATGAAGCAGCTGGCATCTGCTGAGGACAAGGAGCAAGGCAGAAGTCTAGATCTGGCCACCATTAACATGGCCGTGGGATGAGAAGATGACAAAATCCAGGGATCTTGGTGTCTGGTGGCTCACGCTCGCCTTACATTTTCTTTCAGCTAGTGCAGTAACAGCTGTGGCTGGGGTTGGCCAGACATTTTCACCATGTTGTTGGTGTAATTAAGTAACACAAAAAACACCAGCCAGTGAGTGTCCATGCTAAATCCAATGAATATGAAAATATTGCATAGCTCCTATGTGCTGCATTGCATCAAGAGAGAAATACATCTTTCAATCACACATTCCTTTGTTACTGGTCGTTTAACTTTGGTTTTCTATATGTAGATATATATTTTTAAATCTTCTAGATTGAAATAGTTGTGGATAGATTGATTGTGAACTGATTTATGATCCGTATTGCACCAGAGAAGTAATTTTATGCATATAACTTCTTTTACAATTACCTCCACAATGATTTCAAAGGATTTCACTGCTTGTGGGAGGCCATCAATAAGTGGCACTTGCATATTCATCCATTTCAATCTGAGATTTTTAAAGACCTGAGGGAATAGAACAGAGCCACTGGAAATTAATTTTTTCAGCAAGTTTGCTTTTTCATTTTTGGGGGGATAACCGTGCTTCAGTGAAAGCTTTTTTAAAATGAAAGTATTCCTAAATTCACAAATGCTGAAAGCTAAAGATTTCCACCAAAATGTAGCAATTCTTTTCAGTATCCTTTGTCATTCATTTGAATGTAAATCTTGCATCTGGGCTTTTGTAGATATTTCTTTTCTATTAAATATGCACCATTCCCAAGTGAATGAAACTACTCAGAAATAAGTTTGTTCTTTGACTAGAAAATCAACTTTCCTGATTTCTTGGTTTATTTATTTAACAGAACTATGCTTTTAAAATTGCCAGCTTAAAGCTCTCACTCCTGCAGCAATGGAGTATCTGAGGGTTGGTTTCCCACCATCTTTATTTCTCTCCTTTGCACTCAAAAGGCCAAATTTATCTTCAATCTGACAACAAGCAAGCAGTGAAACAAATCCACTCTCATTCCTCAGTTAGGTGATAACACCCATTGCCTGCTGCTAGATTGGCAGATTAGTATCACCGAGCTGCAAGGAAACGAGCAGATTTCCAGCAAGTTGTTGTAGGAAACAAACATCCTGGGAGCATTGCACAAGGGATGTCTATGCCATGCAGTCATGTGCACTGTTGAGCTCCCCGTAGAGTTAGGTACATCACCATGTGAAGGTATTTGCTCAGGTCTCATTAACAGTGCAATTGCATTATGTTCATGGTGCTCGGACTAATAATTCCTGCCTTTAAGCCAGCTGTACTAGCTTAGGCATCACATGCGTTTGGTATGCTGCTCCCAGTCCTGCAGTTGCTTTGGCTAGTGGCAAATCAGGTATCTCTCCACTGCAATATATTGCATGATGGCACCTTAGCTGTGGGCAGTGATAGTAAGTGTGCAGCATGCTGGTATTTCACCCAGTCACCACTGTGATGGGAACCGGTTCAGGTAAACCACCAGGGGTTTTGAGTTGTTCAGATTGGTCCTGCTGACTTCTTCCATGGGTACTTCTGTTCCCCACTCAAACACAGCAAATGCTGTCCAGACATTAATTATCCATGGCATTTGTTTTAATGTGAGAACGCTGTCTTTGAGAAGCCATGATATCCACTCCTCTACACTGACACCAATACCCCAGCCATTAGGGTTAATCACTAGAAAGTGGAGAAAGACTGAGGGGGGGAACCTTTTTTCAAATATTGACTGCACATCACCACAGTTTTGCAGTCTCAAGCTATATGTAAATGCTAGAATGAGATGGAAAAAAAAATACTTCCAAAATTCCTTTTTAATTTGTAATAAATCCATTTTGGAATTTACTAAGGCCTGCGCCAGATGGCCCAGAGCATGTTCTCATTCATATTTCAAAACAGAAAAACCTTTCTCAGAATCTGCAAGCTACGTCTTTTTCATGGGGATGATTTCTGTTGAGCAAGGAAAACTCGGGTTAATTAGGCCAAATAAGCTGATGCAGTCAGAGACAGAGACGCAGAGGTTGCAAGATTGAAATCCATCAAGACACCGTGTCGACAGATGCCCTCTTAACTTGTTTGTTATTTGCTAGGGGGCTTGGCCACATAATTATATAGAAATATATTGCTTTTTTGTTACAATAAAAGGTCTTCATTCAGTAGAGTTCCGAAGTGCAGTCAAGCAAAACTGCACCTTATGAAGACTACAAGGAAACTACACTAAGGTGATGGGGATATTGAAAAGTTCCTTCTCAGTAGTGTAGACCACTGTAAAAATGCTCTCAACTATACAGAAATGAACACTGTAAGTGTTTTGGGGGAACTAGAAGAGAGGTCCAGAGCAGAGGAGCCCCTGATGTTCCTTCCCACCTACTCACATGCCTATAATTCTGTTATTTGAAATCTGAGAGTCAGGCAGAGCTGGACCGCAACTGGGAAGAAGTACTTTAGGAGGTGAAACGGAGCAACATGCCATACTAAGAGGTGGGACCTTAGGCCGAGACTTTGAGCAGTCTGAGAGAAAGAAGTGATGAACACTGGTATCTGGCACTCTTATGGGCACATCTAAACTGTGGGTTTAGCTGCACTCCCCACAGGTGCAGTAGAAATCTATCCAATGCCGACCAAATCCCTGGGGCAGGTGAGGGATGCTGTGGAGCAGCCCCGATGTGACCCCCATGAGCAGGGTCCGTGGGCACGTCTCTGATGAGCTGAGAATCGGTGCCAGTCTGGTGGTCATCTCTTTCAAGGCAATTAGGCAGGTTAAGGATCCATTTCCAAAATGTTTTTCCAGTACTGGACATGTAAAGTGTTCTCTCTCCTTTCCTAAAAGATTGAAACCTTTTTTTCTTTTTTCTTTTCTTTCGTCCTGACATCCTTTCTGAACTTTTACTTCATTCAGATAGACAGCCCTCTTATGAAGTCCCTGAAATAAACAAAATCCCCTGAACTGATTATGGCATCTGGACTTCAGCCCCATGTGATTTGTACCTGCAGTTTGTAAGGAACAGAAGAGTGTGGCTGGAAAGGGGCAGGCACACTCATCTCACGCAGGCTGCCTTTGCCTGTGTGCTTCAGAGCCAGTGTCCACCCCTAACCTGAGCATCTTGAAAAAAGAGAGAAAGCTGTAGCCTGCTCTCTCTGGTTTCAGGATGTTTAACTGCTAACGGAGAGCAAGTATTCTCCTGAAGAACAGGCAGATTCCAGTATCTGTAGAAAAAGAGAGGGAAAGATTTAAACCTGAACTCTCCAGGTTATTGGGGTGCAGCTGCTTAGGACTTAAGTCACTCCTCCTCACTGTCCTCATTGCTTTCATCTCCAGGAGCATTCAGCTCTAGGGATGTCTTCCTCAAACCCTGGGTGGTTTATAACCTCCGAAAGTAACTGGAAAGATAGACAGCTGGAAAGATTTAGAATTGCCTTAAATCTGACCAGCAATTCTTCTTTTCCAGTGTTAGCAGCGGCCAGCACCAGATATTTTTAAGGAAGAAGCAAGACTTTCAGCAAGGTCTACAGAGCACCATTGTACTGCAAATAGGATTTTGCCCCTAATTTTTGTAACTTTTGGGAAACAGCCACCTGCGTGATTCATAGCTATGAGCAGGGGCCGAGTTCAGACAGCAAATTTTTCTAACCATCATCTTATACAGGCTGGAGGCAGAAAGAGAAATCTTCTTTGTCAGGGTTGTTTCTGTCACTGTTGGACACAGCACTGTGGCATTGTTTCGCTGCCTGCCAGCAGTCTGTCTGTGTCGGTGTCCCTACAGGTAATTCTGGGCTCCACACTCATTCCAGGCCTTCCAAGAAGTGTTTGTCAGGAGGGTTTGGCTTTAGTCAGAACAAGGATGGATGTCTGCTTCCCACAGCTCTCTGGGCCCTTGCTGCCCAGAGTGCGCCTTGCTCTAAGAGTGCACCGGCCCCATCGACAAATTCCATCACTGACAATGTGCGTGTCAAACACAGATCTTCCCCATTTCTGATTGAGTTATCGATCTGCCTTCAGAGAGCATGACCTGGATTTATCCGTACACACTACGCAGGTCTCTGGGCCAGAGAAAATGAAAGTTAATCAGAGAAGGATCCTAGCCAGTTTTGAGAAATAAACACCATTTAACTCAGGCTTAGCACAGGCTGGGTAGTTCTTTGGGAAAAAAGCATCTCCCACCATGGTGCTCTTGAACTACATTAAGTGCAGTAGTTCCCTGTGTCTGCCTTCACTCAAAGCTGAGGCATATCCAAAATCCAGTACTGCCTCTTTAAAATAAGTGCAGAATTATGTCTTCCATTTTGGCTGTGTGGGTGCTTCTTGCTCCTGTCTGCGGAAGGGAATAAGAAGCAGGAGAGTACTGAGTTGAAGGCATTGGGATGGGACTTGGGAAGGACTCTGGCCACCGGCTGCTTTCATGACTTTGGATAAGTCAGCAATTTCTTTGTGCTTCTGTTTAGATACATGTGGACATGTCTTGATGTTTCTGCACATCTGGATCTTCCTTTCCACAATACTCAGCCTTCGCTGTTTGGAAGGGAACTGCCTGTGTGCTGCCAAGCACAGTGGACACTCAGCCTCCAGGGAATACTGTTGTACCTAGGTAATGTTGCTGTTCACAAAGCTAGGTAGTAGTATTGTACAAAGTATTAATAACTTCTCTGTCTTGCCCAGCCTTTTAGCAAGCAGTGACTTAGCTTTGTTAGAAAGTACCTAACAGAACCTGATTCGTTCTTAGAGTATCTTGATGTGTCTGTGCAGAAGGTACTTTTGGGTCCTAACAAAAATGCCTTTACCTTCTTACATTTAGTATTTCAGAGGCACTGTGGCCAGGATACTGGAAATCCTAGATTTCATATTCAGCCTGATCACAGGCTTGCCAGGTGAGGAGGTGGCTTCATCATGCTGCACCACTTTCCTGTATTTCTTTTTGTCCCTTTGTTTTTGATTAGGTGGTGGCTCCTTGGGGCAGCAACAGATGCCAGAGCCCCAGGCACACTCAGCTCTCCCACCTGGCCAGGTGGCCTGGGGCTGCATTTGCTGCTGCTAAAAATAATAGAAGTAACAAGTGAAGGATACTCCTCCACTCCAGGCTCACTGCTAGACCTCCCTCCTGTAGTCAGTTAGTACACTGACAAGGGGACAGTGTGGTGCATACACGTGTGCCCACACACTCATGCGTGTGTGCTCTTTCTCTCTCTCCATGTTTAATGTCTGCTCGGTGCTGATGGAGTCTCTTTTGAAGAAGTGCTCATACTGTGCTCTTGTAATGGGGCAGAAAGGCTAGAATGTGAGAGGGACTGATCTTTGTTTATTTTTCCTTGGCAATTTTGTGGTGAGTGCTGTGATTGGCATGTAGACCAAGATGTTACAGGGTGGGAGAAGTTTAAATATAATTTCAAGTCACTGCCCTCTGCAGCCAGGTCTGTAGCTTATATGAGGGATGGAGAGAGCATTTTTCCCATGGTGTTAGGGGAGCACAGAGGATGCCCTGTTTGCTGAAGATTTGTACAGATCTGAGAGGCAGGGAGTTCTGTTTGGGAAAGGGAAATAGCCTTCAGCGAGCAGGAAGAAAGCAGAAAACTAGAAAAGCTGCAGAGCTCCTCACACGTTAACAAAGCTAATAGGAAATTACTGTCATCTGCAAGAGAGGGATGTTAGGAAAAGGCCACTCGAACTTCATAATCCAGAGTCCATCTATTTTCAGTAGACCTGGGGTGGATACACTTTAATTTTGGGAGGAGCAGAAATACTATGGAAATCTTTTCCCTGTTCCTAGTAGCATCTTCCCCGATTTGTTTAAGACCATTGGTCTCTGTAATGTGATCTGCCTTCTCAGCTGGGGTAGCAGAGAGCTGTTCAGAGGCATGAATCTCCTCTCTGGCTGCTCTGCTCTCTGTGTTGACAGTTTCTTTTAGTTTTACCATTTATAGCCTTTGATGTACATTACAGCACCTTGTGGATGTTTCCATCTCAACCTCACTGCAGAGGAGACTACTTTTGGTGCCCATAGAGCTTGCAGAATTATTTATTTATTTTTTTAAAAACAAATAGGTAGCTTCCAGAAGTACCATGAGTGCACAAAGGGCAGAGATGAAAGCATTTATTTGTAATTAAGGTTCAGGATGTATTGGAAAGGAAGGCAGAAAGTGCACAGTAAAGTAAGGACTAATAAATTCCAGTACTTTAAAGAAAATGCTCGAGTTTGGTAATGTTGGCCTGCTTGGCGTGTACAGTCTTCCAGGCTTGTAAGCCTCTTCTGAGAAAGTCTGTTATGTTTTGGAAAAAGCAAACTTTCAGGCACAAAAGTTCTTCTTCAGCTTATCCTCAAACCTCTTGTGAGCAAAGGCTTTTTTTCCTGTTTTGTTTTATTTGTTTCCCACAAGTACATCTGTTTGGGTTCCTACAAACCTTGCCTTACATGTATTCAAGTAAGACAGAGCCATGTCCTAAGATACTCTTGTGACTCCCCTGTTATTTACTTAGTGGTGTTACACACATATGAGGAGAAGATTTTCTCTCACTGCAGTTCATTTTGTGTTAAGAATGTGTTACAGTCAACATTTTTTAAATTCTGGCTATGAAAAATTTGGCTCCCAAAGCATGGAGTTGCAAACACTCGAGTGTTAGTTAGTTCCAATAGTGAGTGAGTATATATCACCACGGTTGCATTCATGTTTTTCAAAACAACCACAAAATCACATCCAGGTACTAAATAAAGAAGCTGATTTTCCACTGAGCTGAATTCTTGAAACTCCTGACAACCAACAGTTATTTAGATTAAAGTAAATGGGGGTGCTTTCCTTCAGGGGCTTGAACCTGCTTGGAGTCTCGCTTTGGTTATTTGTGTAAGAAAATGCTGTTCAGGCTTCTCTGTTTCACAGGGGAAAAATGAAGATAAATTAGATGGGGTCAAAACTCTCTTCTCACATATGCCTGGTAAATCTGAAATAATTTCACACTACTTTCAGTTCAGCTGAGGTAAATCTGGGATCACAGCTAGCAGGCTGGCTGTATTCATACTGCTGTGACAAGGTGCTGAGATACTGTGGTGCTGAGTGCTGCAGAAAAAGCCTCAAGTTAATGTTTTTTGAAAAACTGAAAACAGTGAGCATGTGCTGTGATTTAAAACTCTGAGAGGTTCCAGTGCATCTCTAGACACATAGGGAGAGAGGAGCAGTACTTCCAGATGGGAAGCTGCATTAGAAGTGTGGAGTGACTCTCTGAAAAGAGACACCTGGGTAAGTGAGGATACTAATAAATAAGCATCCTGGGCTTTGAGCCTTGTGAGTGTTTGTAAGAGAACAGTTGGAAAGCCTTAAGTGAGGGTGCCGTTCTTGTATGCAGCTGACCAAGTGTGTTGCTTACAGTTACCATGTGTCAAGATGTTTCTTGCTCATTAGTTTTACACTGATGGAAAGCAACTTTAAATCACTCTTTAGAGGAATCCACCGTGAGGCATGCCAGCTGTGTGCCAGATGAAGGAGTTGTAAAGTCATGTTGGACAGGCAAGAATATACCAGAGAGAGAGATTTAAAGTCATGAGAAAGATAATTACTTTGCACTCAGAGATTAGCCGTAGGAAAAGAAAGGGAAGAATTATACTCTGCATTTGTTAGAAGGTTTCCTGCTATCTCTCCATCCCACTCACACATGCACACACATGCACACAGCTGAATTTACTGTCACAGTGTCAGGTTAGCCAGGACTGCCAGCATGGGAGAAATCCTTATGGGAACATTTCTCAGCGAGCACGCACTCAACTTCTTTGTCGTTGTATTTGCTTTTACACTACAGACTGCAGAAGAAGTTGCCCCAGACAGGATGGATTTAGGTGGTTTGCTTGTTCTGAGGATTTGAAAACATCCCCCTTTCTCACGACTATTTCTAAAAGGTAGGACAAGACCTGAAGCAGGCAGTGGGCAGCATGTCTCTGGAGATGGTGAGGAAGGCAATGGTGCAGGGACTTGCTCAGGCCAGAAGAAAGCACGACTGAACAACCAAGAATGGACCAGGTCATCCCAACTACATGTTCAAGGCAAGTTCAGTATATACACCAACAGCTCTTTGCATTTCTGCACCGGTCTACCTTACCAGCTCTAGCAAGGGAGAGGTACTAAGCCAGCCTCTTCTTCAGCGACTTCTTGAAATGTCTCATGGCTATTGTCACAAATGCTCTGGCCCCTTCAGACCAGACTGCGGTGCTCTCCCTTCACAACTGTCTCCTCTTCCTTCCTGGTCCTTCCAGCTTCTCTGGGTTCTCCTTATGCTCCCATTTCAGTGCTGTTATCCTTTCTTTCAGACTGAATAATTAGTCATTTAAGGCACTAGCATTGTGCTTGCAGGGGTTTTAGGGCATGTTGGCTGTGTGGGAAGTTATGAATTGGTGAGCTGGGGAGGTTCTCTGCCTCCCAGGGCAGAGCTGATGTGCTGCAAGCCCTGGCCTTGCTGAGCACATCCTCCAGCCTGCACAGTCGGAAATTTTGGAATTGTTCAGATGTTGCCTAGTAAACAGAGAGCTGACTTGGAGGGTTCTCAGTATTGGTCACTCGGTCACTGTATCACAGTAGTACCTTTGGGCACTGTCTCAGGCGAAAGCCTGTTGTGAATGCTGTCAAAAGAGTTAAAAGAAACAAAATTGCTTTTAATGTCCAAAAGATCTGTTATACGTACCATCTAATTTTCTCTTAAGTGACACAGGCACCCCAAGTATGTTCACTAGACCTATCAGGAAAATGCTATCAATTAAATGTTTCTGCTTAAGATAATAGGGCATTTTTTTTCTAATGGCAATCTTTTGAACCCCTTCTAAAAGGCCACCAGCAGATGCCCTGACACTGACACCCTGCTTCCAGAAAGGCAGCAGATGAGATGTAGGGTCTGCACTGCATGTAATCACCCTTAGTGTAATGAAACTCTCCTTTTTGTCATTGATTTGAGTTTGGTTTTTTAAGTCATTCTATCTAAATGGAAGTATCTTTACAGGAAATGTCTTTCTGCCCATTGGTTAGGGCCTTAACCACTGTAGCTGCAAACATCACTGCTGCCTGCAGATGGGAATTACAGCCCTATGAAGCCTCTATAACATGACCCTATTACCTGCCCCCTTTCCTCCCTTTTATCTAGCTTTGTGCATGGATGGACCTTTTGGAAAGTTATAATTTGGATGTGAAACAATTACCCTAAAACAGTTAGCTAGAGCAGAGTGGACACACAAATTTATCTTCTCTCTCTCTCTTTTGGTGAAGAACATCTATCTTCCATGACCTCTTGATTACTGAAGCCTTCAAAATATATTCTTTGGTCTGTGACACTGTGCTTGGTGCAGGGCTGAGCATTAAATATCACTCTCTGTGATTAATTGGAAGTTAATTAAATCTATCACTGAAACAATGAGAAGGCAATGATCTATGTAATCATTGAAATAGTAAATGAAATGATGTAAGGGCCCTCCATTTCACTTATTGACAATGATGGAGGGGTGCCTAAGCCCTGCTGCTCAGCTGTGTTTTCTGCCTGACCACACAGGCCTGCTCAGGCAGACACAAACTTTCCAATGAACCAAGTGGCAAAGCAGAGCTAATGGTGGTCTGCTAGGCTCTGTTTTTCCCTTTCCTTTGCTGCCTTCAGATGCTGCTCAAAAAGCCTCTAAGGTAACTGGTATTTTGGGTGTGCAGTGCAAGCAGTGTACCTGAAATGACAATCCCAAGGGACAAAGCCTTCCAGTACTGTGCATGGATCATCTTGCAGTTTTCAGCTTGAATCAAAATGTTGCTGCTCTGATTGTTCGGTAAGCAATAACACGACATTTATTACTTTACATTTTAAAAGTACTTCTTACATGAATCTGTAGTTTTTCGATAGCTCTGAAACTGATGCTGTTCATCCCATCCTGGCAAGAGATGTCGAGCACATGATGATTTTCTTCTTGTTTCTCACTGATTGTTAAAACAGTCTAAGCAAGTCTAAGAATCCTAGAATACATAAAAGTACAGCTGGAAAGGATGCCGTATGTCGTAGCCAGTACCCAACCAATTTCTCTAGGTATATTTTGGGGAAGAATAAAGATATTATTCACTTCCATCTTAAATTACATGGTGATAGATTTTCCTTTTGGATGCTATTCCACAGTGTGAAAATAAGACTTGTTTTTTAATGTAACAGGAAATGTTTTGTAGTATTAATTTCTTGCTTCAGATGTGTGATGACAACACCAGGTATACCCTCAGACACTACTCTCAATAAATCCTCTCTCACTCTGGAAAAAAAAGACCAGCAACCTTGAAGGAAAGGTCAAGAACTCATCCATTCTCTTTCTTTCCTCCCACCTTGCTTTTTTCCTGAGGCTATCCCTGGGCACATGTGCACTCCTGGAAGGACACAAGTCTCTGCATTCCTCTGACAAGATGGGCTCGGTTCTTTGCCTTGGCTTCATGGGCTCTCAAAGTGCACCTGAAAGCTCAAAAGGCTCGCGTAATTAAAGGGAATTCCCTTATCTCACCCATCAGTTCAGTTGTAATGCACTCTTTAACCAGGAGACATTATCACTTCCCAATGTACTACTTTTCCATACCTGCCTTTCTGCTCCAGATCTCTAATTCAACTCATCGTGTAGCAGACATCGTTCCCACCTCATCTGGGCCAGCTCTGAGGGCAGTGGAGAAACCCTTGGCTTTACCATGTCGGGATTTAGTCTTTCAGAAGCAGAAAGCAACTCCCCACAGGCGGCCAGCTACATTAAGCCATGTACTGTAAAACATAGCACAGGGAAATCATCTGCTATCCAAAGAGTCTGTGAGCAAAGTAGTGTCAGCTTCTCATCTCCCCAGGAGTAGCTTAAGACCATCTGTGTCGCACTGTGGTCCCTCGTCCTTGTCTCTTTCGTGGGTAGAATGTTTTATTCTTTTCAGCAATGTTTTCCACCGCAAAAAAGGGTGTCAGTGCATGCAATGAGGGATGAAAAGGCCTTTCTGAAGACCCATGACTCCTCTGGGAAGGAAAATAGATCATAATTTTCTTTCCTTGCCCTCCTGACTCTGCATCTTCCAGTTTCTGTGTTCTTTTCTTACAGATAACCAGAGGTGATGTCAAATTTGTTTAATTAAATGAAAACTAAACCCACCACTAAGCAATAGTTACTGACTAAGCAGGAGGGAACCGTTATTTATCATGAGAGCTGTAAGAGACCCCTTTCTATGTGGCCTCCTCGCTAACAGAAATAAATTAGTAACCTCATGGTATCCTGATAACTAAATGAGGTTCCAGGCACCCGCTTAAACCACTGTGGTCAGGAGATAGTACTTCTGTGTTTTATCTCTGTCTTTCTTTAACCAATACAGGAATTATTTCTGAGATGATCAAGGGGAAATAGTCTCTGTTCCAGGAATATTTGAAATACTTGGTCCCCCCTTGAGAAAATCATGACCTTTTTTCTCTGTAGCTGTTTAAGGAGTGTGAGATCTGGGTTTTACACTGCAAATCAGCTTTACTAATTTTATTTGCTTGCCAGAACCCATCAGATTGGTTTGGCCTAGGGATCTGAAAGCCATCTTGTGGGAAGCTGCGTTTTCTGCCCCAGGTGAGCTCACCTGTAAGGCACCTGCCATCTGAAAAGGTAGCTGGGGACTGTGGGTGAGGTGGGCAGGGGTGAACCGTCTGAGCTGGCATGCACTGCTAGCTGCCAGGACAGGCAGTGCTGTCTGCCTGCTTCTGTCAGCAAAGAAAACAGCTGGGACTCAAAATCAGACCCAGCCCAGCCAGAAGACAGTGCTAGCTTCGCTTTTCTCTCACAGCTGCACCTCAGTCCCCAAGATAAAGCTTCTGGGGAAAATGAACCCGAATTCCTGGGTGAAGAATCGTTCAGATCACGTTTAATATTCAAGGTCAAGTTCCTACCATTTATTATTTATTGAGCTCTGTGAGCTTGCTCAGCAGCGCACAATACATAAAGACACAGACTCTATCATAATGGATTTGCAATCTAAATTTCACAGTGTAAGATAGATACTGGTACATATTATACCTGGTGGCTAGGTCACAGTCCGGTCTCAGAACAATGCAGAGATTTTTTTAAAAGCTTCTTCCATTAGTAGTCCATTAGAGTGGCATAAACTTTTTAGATTTGAACAATTAATCCCCCTAAAAATATTCAAATGGATACACTGAATATTTTAAATACATTTAGTACATGTGGAAAGTGCTGACCTGACATAACTGTATCTATGTCTTCCTAACCACAGAACAGTAACAGCAGGGAGTCTAAAGAAGTGGGTTCACATTTTCTGTAGCGGTGTGATCGGTTTAAAACCATCGCCACACACCATTCCCAGCCCCTGCTTCAGTACAGTGTCAGAGCCAGAGCAAGTGGTTAGGATAAGAGGTTGGTGCCACTGGCACAGGGCAGATAGGCTTTGCGGGGCTCTCTGTGAGGCCAGCTTTGCGCATGCCTCACGGGCATGTGTTTCTGGAAGAAATCTGTGATGTCGCAGGTTAATCACTGCTCTCATGAGGGGACCCCAAAGGTAACACACCCCAGCTCCCATAAATCTGACCATCTCCATGGAAAGTAATGGAGATACAGCAATGTGGGGCAGTGAAGGGAATTGTTCTGGTAGCTCTCCGGATCCACTCTCTTGGTAGAATAAGGAAGAAAAGAGAAGCTCAGTTTAGCAAAGCAGCTGCCATCAGTTAGTCCAGGAAGCCACAAATGGCAAAAAGTCCTGGAGAGCTGAATTGCAGCCCTCACAGGAGAAATCTGCCAGAAGACTTTTTTGAAGAGTAAAATGAAGCAACCCAGGTGGGGGTGGAAAAGAAATAATCATCTTCAAAATGAGAAAACACAGAGAGAATGGTTTTGAAATTGCAGTAAAGTCGGTAATACCACCAGATGTGGTTTATCTGTATAGGAAACAGTCAGAATAGCCCCTGTTGCCATGCAAGGGACTCTTTCTAATGCTATGCAGTGCATGTGCAGCCTCAGGGAGCTCCCTCATTTATCCTTTCACAGAATGGCAGACGCAAATGCTTTATTGTACTGTTATTTCTCTGGGTAAATAGACTGTTATTTGATTTTTGGTTCCAAGAGCAAGCTTTTGATTTTTTCTTTTGCCTTTTGTGTCTGTTATTGCTGCATGCTTGCAAGGGGTGTGTTTCTGCAGTTACTTCTGTGCAACCGTGCATCTGAGGGACAGGTACGTGCCTCTGTGCTAGTGAAGCTGTGGTCTGGTTTCCCTTTTTTATCCCCTACAGTGCCCTGAAGATTGCCTGTGGAAGCTGTTCCTACTAAGTCAGAACCCAAATCACAATGGGGAAACCTGGTGTTTTCTAATTTGCACTTTGCACTTTTTGAATAGCAGATTACTTCTTAATTTCCCCCCAATCCTTCTGCCTGCAGAGCTCCCTCTCTGCTGTTTCAAGAAGTCAGAGCAATTAGGGACATTGCTGGTAGGCTCACAGAATAGACGCATGGAGGCTGAGGACAGAATAAGACCTGAAAATGTCACTTCTACTCTGAGGAGCTTGGACATAATTTCTCAGTGCTGGATTTTTTCCAATAAGTTAGCTTCCTAATGACTTTATAGTGGAACATTGAGTACGTACCCTTCTTACTTTAAGTTGAGTTATGGGTTTGGTAGGAGCTATGTTTTCCTTTCCACTCAGAGCCATGTTCTGTTCTCCATGCTGAGCACTGCTCAGCTGCACTCTTGGTGCCTGGCAAAGGCAGAGAGGTTTCAGTAAGGCTTGAGTTTATGGTTAAAAACAAGTCTCTCGGAGTGAGAGACATTCATAAATATGAGAAACATTTGGGGAATCCTAGGAGTGTCCCTTAGGATACTCCCAGGACATCACACAGAAGTTTGGAACTCTCCTACTAAAACTAGGGGAGAGCTGGTTACTTTAACACAGCAATAGATGCAGGCAGCTATTTCTTAATACATAAGATAAATAGGCTAAAACACTGAAGCCCAGCTCTGCATTTGGTGGTGTTTCTGTTCAAAGCTACATGCCCTCAGCTCATCTTCTCAGTTATATGCTGCATGAGAGAAAGACTTCCCATTCTCTAGGGTTTTCTGTGTGTTTTAAGGGCTTTTTGTGTAGAGAGCAACTCCGTGGGGATACTTCCCACCTCGCTGGCAGTGGGAACTACCACAACTGCTAAGGAACATCTTAGCAGCAGTACCGTTCCCTTGACAACAAAACACTACGGTGAGAATTTACTACAATTAAGCTGCTTCGGTAGAAGAAACTTGGAACATTTAAGGAAGAGATGAGAAAGCAGAACACAGTTTTGCCTTTTGCACCGCCCCTGCTGCCTGGAAATGTTTTGCCAATTTTTCTGAAGATATATCCATCACCAGCCCTGCAGATCTGCTGAATACTTTGTGGGCTTAAAAAAAAAAAGACCTCGTGATTCCCATAGGCCCTCCAACCCTTTCTTGTTTCTAATTTCAAAGGCCCTTTTGAGTGGGAAACAAAAGGTTAATTTTCTCCAGCTTGCCCAGGCTGACTTAATGTAACAGAAGGCAGCAAATTGTATTGATTTAGTGACATGCAACTGTCCAGAAAGAGCTATTTATACATTATTCAGGACAAACACTGTCATAATGGACAAACAGCAGCAGCATCTGGGATGTTAATGTCTACAAATAAGATTATTCTTTGAAAGGATTAGGACGAAGCATTTTGTGTAATTAGATTTCTCAGTTTCAGGAATGAATTGCCTTTTAGCAGTAAAAGCTGTCACTGAGGGAGCCATTAGCTCCTTATAACTGAATTAAATGCATAATTAGTGACATGATCGCATTAGGATTTGTTTCATTTTTAACTAATCTGGGGTGCGGGGGGGGTGGTCTTTCCAGGTCACTGCAGCCCACCTCGGCAGGGACCGGCCTCAGCTGGTGTGCTGGAGTTGGTAAAAGTCAGGCGCGTGTGAACGGGAGCTGGGGCCTCGCCACAGCGCTCGCAGGGCTATTCATCACTGGGTGGTGGGTGACAGTGACTGATGGGCTCGGCCTGGGCCTGGCACTTCACCAGTGCAAGAATCATACGAGCCAGGGAGCAGAATGACAGCTGGAGCGCCGTGTCAAGTGGTGTAGAGACCAGAGCTATTAATAATCTGTGCCACATGATCTGCACCGCCAGAAAACAATGATTTAGACATTGGTTAGAATAAAGATTTCACATTTAGTATGGGGGGACTAGCCTAGCACCAGAGGAATAAATCGCTATTCAATCAGCATGTATGAAAATAAGGCAATGAATACATTAAGGGTTAGCAAAAAGGAGGGGAGTGCCTAAACCCCAGTCCAGGATGAATACTGTTAATCAGTATTTCCTCAGGCTTCAGTGAAGCCTGCGAGTGATGGCATTAAGTGGTGTTGGAAGAGCTGCTCTTAAAGCTCTGGCCTATTGCAAGTAGAAACAGCAAGGAAATCATGTACGTCCCAAAATTTAGTGCCCTGTCCTCCTGGTCCTGATAAGCCCTCGCATGTGCTGTAGCTGTGTCAGATCGTACCCTTCCTGTCCCAAAAAGCACTGCAGACATCTTTTGCCACGGAAGCCCTTCCTGCATCCTGGAAAAACTGGCTGCTCAAGGCCTGGATGGGTGTACTGTTTGCTGGGTAAAAAACTGGCTGGATGGCCAGGCCCAAAGAATTGTGGTGAATGGAGTTAAATCCAGTTGGTGGCCAGTCACAAGTGGTGTTCCCCAGGGCTCAGTATTGGGGTCAGTTCTGTTTAATATCTTTATCAATGATCTGGACGAGGGGATCAAGGGCACCCTCAGTAAGTTTGCAGATGACACCACGTTGGGCGGGAGTGTTGATCTGCCTGAGGGTAGGAAGGCTCTACAGAGAGACCTGGACAGGCTGGATCGATGGGCTGAGGCCAATTGTATGAGGTTCAACAAGGCCAAGTGCCGGGTCCTGCACTTGGGTCACAACAACCCCATGCAGCGCTACAGGCTTGGGGAAGAGTGGCTGGAAAGCTGCCCGGCAGGAAAAGGACCTGGGTGTGTTGGTCGACAGCCGGCTGAATATGAGCCAGCAGTGTGCCCAGGTGGCCAAGGCGGCCAACGGCATCCTGGCTTGCATCAGAAATAGTGTGGCCAGCAGGAGCAGGGAGGTGATTGTACCCCTGTACTTGGCACTGATGAGGCCGCACCTCGAGTACTGTGTTCAGTTTTGGGCCCCTCACTACAAGACAGACATTGAGTTGCTGGAGCGTGTCCAGGGAAGGGCAACCAAGTTGGTGAGGGGCCTGGAGCACAAGTCTTATGAGGAACGGCTGAGGGAGCTGGGGTTGTTTAATCTGGAGAAAAGGAGGCTGAGGGGAGACCTTATCGCTCTCTACAACTACCTGAGAGGAGGTTGTAGCAAGGTGGGTGTCAGTCTCTTTTCTCAAGTAACAAGTGATAGGTTGAGAGGAAGCAGCCTCAAGTTGTGCTGGGGAGGTTTAGATTGGTCATTAGGAAAAATTTCTTCACTGAAAGAAGCTTTGGAACAAGCTGCCCAGGGAAGTGGTTGAGTCACCATGCCTGGAGATATTTAAAAGACGTGTAGATGTGGCACTTGGGGACATGGTTTAATGGTGGACTTGGCAGTGTTAGGTTAATGAATGGACTTCATGATCTGAAAGGGTCTTTTCCAACCTAAATGATTCTATGGTTCTATTATTCTATGACCTTCCTGGTACAACTACATCTTTTCCAGCCTCTACTATGTCAAAAGGAAAAAAAAATTTAAGGTGCACCAGCACATTCCAGCCCCAACGACCATGTGGACCCCGATGTATGGGGCAAATTTGTCCTTAGCCTCACCACAGCGCACAGCGTAAGGGTCAGCCATGAAAGTGGGGAGGCTTGGCAGAAGGTTTGCGGCCACCAGTTTTTGTTTCTGTAGTTATGCTTCAGTGGCTTTTGTAATAGTTCTAACTGTGGTATAAAGCAGAGTTTCTGAATGGCATTTCTGTGGTTTTCTCATCAGTTCTGGCTCTCTGTCACTTAAATACCAACAGCGAGGCTGTTTCACCCATTGTACGTTTTAACTGTGCTCTTTGATGTTCGCATGCTTCCTCCAAATACTAAGTTTTGCCAGGATAATTTAGATATTCCTCATTATTTGATGGTCACATTATGGATAGCTTAGATTGACAGAATGGGGATCAGAGCTCAAGTTCCCGGAGAAGTTCTGATGCAGGTACTAGCTGAAATACTGCAGCTCCTTTCAGAGAGATGTGTTTTCACAGTTTAACTTGTATATGGAGTCATTCTGATTCGGCTCAGCTAATCATCATCTGAATTCCTATGTCACATTATGTTTGTGAGTTGTGTTATCACTGGTCTCTGATAAGGTCTTACTGGGGACCAGGTTTTGGCTATCCCAGGTGCTGACTGCTGAAAAAAGGTGCTCCCTGCTGCTGCAAAGAATACAGCATCTTAGTGCCTTGCATACCTTATCATTTCACAGGGACTGTAATTTTAGAGGTGTAATGCACATATGAAAATTGGTGGGGTGTAACCAAGAATTAGTCCCACCGTATGAAAATGGAAGGTCAGAGTGCAAAGTAGTTGAGGAGCAGCAGAGGAGTGCTTGGGAAGGCTAGCAGGTGTAAGGACACCTCAGCTGCTCCTGCTCCCCACATTCAGCTGTCACAAAGGGCCTTTCAGTGTCCTATATGCTTTGGCTTCTCCTTTTTTTTCCTTTTTTTTTTTTTTTTTTGTTTTCTTGCAACTGCTTTCACCAGCCCTGAATCAAACGCTTAAGTGAGTGATAATAACTCATCCTTTGTGGAGTAGTTTTTTGCTGTTTGTGTTTTGTACAATTATAAATTGTATAATCTGAGCTCTCACAGCCAGAGCTTAATATATTTGACTTTATTGCTTTTTGTTTTATGGAAATAAATTACTGCTCACATTCTGACATTTAAATTAAAGGATCTGCACTAAATCTTGTGTGCCACAATAAGAAATTAAGAGAGCGTTCCTTGCTAAACAAGCAGAGCTGGAAGCCCCAGTCTGTCAAGCACTCAGTCCATTTAAACCAGTTTACAAAGAGGAGAATGTGTTCAGTCCATTCTGTGCTTCAGTACCACTCACCAGACATTGCTACCCCAGGCAGACTGGGCCCTAGATGGCTAAGGAGATGAGCTTTCCCAGTCCAGAGGAGGTCCACTGGGGAAGCTTGCTGGGATCAGATGCCAGGAGGATGTGCTGCACTGATTTCAGGGGGGCTTAAGTTCCTGCTCGCTTGTGAACAGGTTCATGAACAGCAATATTTGCATAATTCATATGCAAAGTGACATGACAGGGTGTCCCTGCTTGGATCTGCAGGTCCAAGCCTTGAACAAGCAGAGACCAAAGCAATTCAAAGCTGGTTTAGAAATGGCAAACTTTTCAGAAATCACAAATTGGGAACTGGAGAAAGGGCCTTTTGGTTTCGAAGCTGTTCCTGTGCCTGGGGGTGGTGATTTCGAGCTTCTCCATGCTGCATGAAGGACTGAGATATTCTGGTTTGTTCTTCCATGGAAAACCAGAGGCATCTGTGCAGTCCAGCCCCTGCTGGAGTATTTCATTATCTGCAGTATTTCATGAAACTCACACTAAAACATTGAGGGCTGGCAGGACTGCAGTTCCAGTGATATTAAATGGCATTTTTTTCTTTTTTTCTTTTTTCTTTTTCCTTACAAATTTTATCCTTCTGTGTGCTTTATTTTACACCACCCAGGGCCCTTTCTACCTAAACAGGAGCAGCAACATTAGCCAGTTTGTTCCTGAAAGCAGGGAACAGGCAACAGGCTACAGGCAAATCCCAGCTGTTGGAGAGAAATTCTGGAAGGAGTAGGGCCATTGTGAAGGCTCTCAGGACCAGCTTTTTCTCTGCACCTGCTGGCCCTAAAGCAGCTTTTCTGTCATAGATGCCTGAATACTGTGTGCAGTTTCAGCCTAAGCAGATTGTACATTTCTAAGGGAAAGATGAGTGAAAAATATATTTTATGCAGTTAATAGAAAATCAGATTTCCTTGTAGTATCTGTCCTTCCTGGGCTTGAATCCAAGACTAAATGTGAACAAAACTAAGAGCAAAGCTTTCCTTTTACTTGTTATTCCCATCTGGGCACAGCAACCTGGAGCAGGTAGTGTACATCCCCTATGCATTT